>NC_056726.1:303694799-303994799 GCF_019279795.1 Protopterus annectens
TAGCAGCCTTAACCCAGGCTGTTAGATTGAACAGTACCACTTCTCACCCTTAGAAAGTACACTCAGGTGTCCCATCAAGGTCAATTTCTTCAACCCTTGGTGCTCCCATTTTCACCAATTTTTACTTATAACATACTGCAGGTATGTCACCCCCCAGAGGAGCAATACAATGCATTAATGGCACTGCTTTGTGTTTTACATCACACTCATCTCTGGCCATCAACAAATATTGCTATGCTGTTTTTAACAAGGCCCAAACAAGTCTACCTACCCCCAAGTTTAAAGTAATCACAAAATAAACAAAGTAACAATCTGATTTTGTCTTTTGTGTTGGTCCTCAGCTGATGGGTCTTCAGATCTGAATGGATCTGACATCAGCAGCTCTCAAACCTTGGATCCAGGGCTCATGCTCCTCCCCTTACCCACAATTCTCTCTGTGACTGGAATTCTTCAGATTTCATTTGGCGTTTGAACTCTAAAGATGGCAATCTCTAGGGCTCTGTGCTTTGACAGATTAGTGTGGCATTTTTTTGGGAAGGTCAAAGTGCTTTTAATCTAATATTTGTTTGTCTTCATTCATACCTACTTTGAGGTTATTTTTTTCTGTCACCTCTCCAGTATTAAAAAAAAAGTTTACTGATAGTGGTTTACTATTTCCTTCTCATTTTTTTTCTGTGCCAGTTTTTTTCTAGTGAGGACTGAATTTTATCTTTGCAATTTGTTCTGGCTATTATTAATATTTGGTTAGTATTTGATAGGAAGACCTCTCAACCAATTGGGGACAAATTTCGACAAGAATCAGGGGCAAGTCAAGAAAAAATCAGGAACAGTCAGGGGCACTTTTAAAATATTAGTGCTATTAACATGAAACATTGACAGAATCAGAGCATATGAATTAATACACATTTTCTGAAGTAAAAGAAGTTTATAACTCTTAATTATTGTCATTATTCATTAAGTGTAATTCACCACCTTTCCTCCAAAAGTCACTAGTTTTAGGAGGGATTAAGAGGGACAGAGTTAAAATTTGAGTCAAAATCAGGGAAGTCCCTGAAAATCAGGGACAGTTGAGAGGTATGTTGATAGATGCTTTATACAGGGTTTTTGGTGTGGTTAGTGTGTATGGGTGTTTCTCTTAGTATTCCTTAGTATTACTGGATTAATGCTTGATTTGCAGGATGACAGACAAGGTATCTGGATTCAAAAAGTTTGTCTCCTATAGCCACAAGATCCTTCCTCATGATTCTAAGTGTGTGTACTGTTTTGAAGCCAAACACCTTGAAGAAGATTGCTTAACATTCTCTGCTTTTGAGGCCAGAGTATGGTCTGACAGACAATAATAGCTCACCTTGAAGGGGCTTCTCCATGCCTCCATGGGAGAAGGTAAAATCTCTCAATCTTCTTTTCCTCCTCCAGCAAGAAGTCTTTGGATAGGGACAAGGGGGAGAAATCTAAAGATAAAGAGAAGGACAAGCAACATGTGAAAATTCAGACAAACATAGAGAAAAGGAGTCTAGGAAGCATCCATCTGATCTGACAGGGCTGTTGGGTCCATCTCCAAAGGTGCTGAAGTCTTTGGATCCATCTTCTGCTTTAGAGCATATTAAGGCTAGATCTCCAACACCTTTCTTTTTCCAGACTCAGGTCCTCCCCAGAACTAATTAGTCCTAGGATTCAATCTCACTTGTTTCAGGAGAGATGTTTGTGCCGCCTTCTATGGCCTCTTCTTTAAAGTCTGTGCAACCAATCAGGAGCCTGTCCAAAGCAGATGTGGACAGGATGATGAGGACATTCCTGAGAAAGTAAATCCAGCTAGGGGCTCTCCCCACATTCAATTCTGTCAGGGGTTCGGGAGCTGTCCATACTTTTTCTATGACTGTGACTCCTTCTCTGATCTGACCTTTGGATCTGGTGACTAAGGATCCAAGTCTGTACATAGGATTTCCAGAGTCAGATTCAAAAGACTGTTTTTTTTTATTCTGTCAGTTTCTCTGACTCATTCAGCTCTGATGTCTGATCTTGATGTGCCTTCTAGCTGAGGGGATGGTGCTGGGGGGGAGGTCGTTATTGACTCTGAAACTTTCAGGATCATCTCTACTACTAAGAGCTTTGGCTCTCAACAGCTTGTCTATGACATCAGCTTAGAGAAGGGATGAACTAGTTCTTGGAACAAGCTTCTGTCAGGTTCTTAGAAACCTACAGGGGCTGCTTTAGAATTGGTTTTGACTTTGGCCTTCAAGGCCTTTGAGGAGTTCTTTCTCAGTCCAGAGTGCAGGCATTTTTCCCCACTTGGATCCATCCCTTCCCTTGCTGGCTTATTTGAGTTCTCTGCCTTCTCTTCCTGCCACTTAGAGACAGCCAGCCCATTGAGTCACCAAGACAGTTCATGTTGTGGACTCCCCACCCATTTCAGAGTCTTCCCCAGAATATCCCACTGGCAAAGTGCACCAAAAGCATGTGTGCAAAAGGAGGCACTTGAACTCCCCTCAGAAGTCCCTCATCAAATATATTGATTTCGATGATGGGAAGGGTTCCTCCAGATCACCCATTGAAGGTATCTCCTGTGGTGAGTATTGGAGTTATTAAGGTAGAAGAGGGATGGTTCACCAATGCCACAGATTTCAATGAGGGGGAGGGTACCCTCAGATCCCCCCCTTGAAGACATCTCCTGTTGTGAATATTGGAGTTATTAAGGTAGAAGAGGGATGGACACCAACATCACTTCCCAGAAGGAATCAGTATTTATCAAAACTTTTGGGGCTGGCCTGTTTTCTTCTTGGGTGGGCCTTTCTGCAGACAAACTCGTAGTTTTTGTTTCAAGGTGGGCTTGCAAGGAACCAGACATGGTTGAACCAATTCCCTGTATGCCAGATAAAATTTTAGTTTCCCCAAAGGATAGGCCCTTCTGGAGCAAGAGTCCTACTGTGAATTCCCTAGTGGTAGCAACAGCCACCAAAAAAAGAGCTTGCAGAAGAAAGCTGTACTGTCTATCACCCTAAAAGGGAGTTGAAAGCATTGGACAGATTTGGTAAGTGGCTGTATACCTCAGCTACATTCATACTAAGGGCACTGAGCTACCTAGTTCATATACATACATCTCAACCTCTTAGAGCAAGAAATATTGGACAAAGCCATGAATAAAAGTGGGATAAAGGCCCAAAAATAGGGACAATTTTTAAATCTTGCTCTTATAAACTTAGAAAGTTGATAGAATAACAGGTTTTGCATTAGCATGAATTTTCTGAAGGCTATGAAGTCTGAAACTCAAAAGTCTGTCATTATTTTCAAATTTCAATCTTTAATGATACACCACTAATTTGCCAGAAAACCACAATCTTGTGAAACATGCAGACAAAGTTCCAGATGGTCTCAGTTTAATCCATCCTACTATTGTTAAAAAAGGATGAATGAATGTGTTCAACAGACCTTTTGGATGCATACTCTCACAATAAGGTAGACATGCACTCCAGAAGGTTTCTCCACTTTTGGCTGGGAGACAATCATTTCTAGTTCAGTGCCCTGCCGTTTGGTCTCATCATAGCCCCTGGGTGATCGCCAAGTGCATGGTGGTTGTCACAGCTCACCTCACACTGCAAGGGTTCTTTGAGTTCCCATGTCTGGATGACTAGCTCATGACTGTTCCCTCCAGGAACCTTCTAATTCAATCCAGGGACTCCTTGTTCCAGCCTTGCTCTCATCTGGGCATCACAATCAACAAGGCAGCATTGAAATTAGCACCTATCCTAGCAATAAAACTCATTGGGACCCTTCTGGATACCACCTTGCAGATAGTGAGATTGCCAGACCCAAGAATTCTCACCCTCTGGAAATGAGCATTAGCAGTTCACTCCCATCAACCCCCCCCTCCCTCGTCCAGGTACGTATTATGAATCCTAGGGTTAGTGTCAGCCTCTTTCATCCTAGTTCCTCAAGCCAGACTTTACATGAGGGCTTTGCAGTGGGCTCTAGCAGTTCAGTGGTCAATGCAATTTCAACAGATACACTTTCCCATTTGTCTTACCATCATTTTCAGACACCATGTTCAGTGGTGATTAAACTCCCAAAAGTCTCATAAGGTTGCCTTTTTGTTCTACCACACCCCAAGCCACAATAAACACAGACACTTTCCAATTCTGGAGGGGGGGCATTTCATAGAGAAGACAGTACAAGGCACATGGTCCCCCATAGAGTGTAGTCTTCACATCAATGTTCTGAAGATGAGGGAAGTCCACCTGGCATTGCAGGCCTTTTAGGACTTCCTTCCCAGGTGTGTGATCTCAATCCACAAAGACAATATGTCTGTGGTTTCATACATCAGCAAGCAAGGAAGAACATTTTCTTACCAAATCTGTCAGGAAGACATGAAGATGTATCTATGGTAGCAATGCATATCCTGGGGAAATTCAGACAGGCTGAGCAGGTCCATACTTCTTCCTCATTACTGTTCTCTTAATGAAGTGGAGGCAGATTGAATTTTTAATCACTGGGGCCAGCATCATTATGACCTATTTGCCACTCCCTCCATCACAAAGTGCAGCAAATATTTTTCCCTGCTTCCCAAGGAGGGGGAGTCCCTGAGGAATGTTGTTGCCCACAATTATCCCCCGGGCCTTCTGAATGCGTATCCTCCCCTCATAACAAAGTTCTGCATAAAGCAATATGGAGCAAGGCAAAAGTAATCCTCATTGCCCCCTTTTGACCTAAACAGATATGATTTCCCTATCTTTGGCCTCATCTGATATGCCCAGCATGGGTGCTGGATTCCATTCCAGACATTCTCTCTCACTTGTCTTGCATTACCCATCCACTCATAGTAGCTGAGAAGTTAACCACATGGTTTCTCTAGTTCCAGTGATGGCCAGCCAGTCCAGGCTTTTATCCCAAGTTGTACATATCCTGACAGCTTCATAAAAACGTCCACTAGGAAAGTGTATAAAAGCAAATGCAACAGATTCTCTATATGGGAATCTAACAGGGATATAGATCCATCTCCCTCCTATTTTAGATTTTTTTTAGCTGGCCTTTTTCATGATGTAGCAAGCTACTCCACCATTAAAGTTTAAATGGCTGCAATTTCAAAATTTCATTTTCACTGCTTCCTTGAAGTAATCTAAATCCCTTCTAAGGGGTACTTTTCTCCTTTGTCCACCTTAATAAATACTGTTCCATCATGATACATTACCATTCTTCTCCAGGCACTGACAATACCCCATTTTGAGACTGCTATTGCTGCTGTTGACTTGAAAACCTTTCTTGGAAAGCACTTTTTCTGGTGGCTATTACCTCTTTTCAAAACCTCTCCAATCCCTTTCCTGCAAACCACCTTACTTGATTTTTCATAAAGAGAAGGTATCACTTAGGACTAACCCTACTTTTTCCCAAGGTGGCTTTGGAGTTTACTTTTTATCAAAGCATTAACCTTGTTTTCTTTCCACAATTTTCCAGTAAAGCGGAATACATTTTACATTTGCTGGACGTTCATCAATAACTCATGTTTTACTTGCACTGTGCCAAAGCTGTTAGAGCAGCTTCTGATGTCCATTTCTTTAGTCAAATTGAGAAAAGAGGTGTCAAAAGTGGTTGTCTCCATATGAATGCATTTCACATGTATGTATGTATATAAGGAAAAAGTTGTAACATTGCCTGGTAATCCCAAGGCCCAGCCTGCCAGGGCAGTTGCTATTTGTACAACCTGCTGTTGAGCAGAACTATGACATTAACTGTGTGTTTGTACTTTGTAAGTAAAAGACTATGCTGTGAAGTCTAAGTCTAAAAATGCATAAAAGACAAAGGAAAACAGGTCTGCAAAGCAGACTGTTGGAAAGAAATAACATGAGTTAACAGAAAGGATGCTGCCATTAAACTAGATATGCCAGCATAATGTACTGTCTTGCCAGAAATTATTTTTGAAGCTTTGGACTGATTTGGCACTGATAGATGGAGCATTATTTGCCTGTTGTAGCACATTAGCTGGCACCATTTACTATGAAACTGCTGACATCTTACTTCAGTTTCAGTCTGTTTTCTTCAAATAGTTATAATTAAGATAGCAATTATCCTAATATTTCAGGTTGTTTGGCTTTTGAGACACTAAGCATGTTAAAAAGCACCCACAACGTGACTTCTAAGACTAAATATGGTCAAAATCAAATCCTTACACAACATGTAAAAAAATCATCCACACTCTCATAGAGTCATTTCAGATACTGTACAAAGCCAAAGAAATGATATCCTAAATTTCTTTGTCTGGCTTTTCCCGCTTAGGGGTCACCACAGCACATGACCTGTCTGCTCATGATTGCCAGTGGAATTTTACAGTGTTGTGTTGCCAGCCTGGCCCCCAACCTTCCACAGAAGGCGCACACTCATGCCTAGGGCCAATTTAGAGTGTCCAATCCACCTACAGCATGTTGTTGGGATAAAACTGGAGCACCTGGAGGAAACCCACACAATTACAGGGAGGACATGCAGACTCCACACAGAAGGCACAACAGCTGTGGACCGAAACAGAGAACCTCTTGCTGTGAGGCGGCAATGCTAACCACTGCACCATCGTGGCCACCCTGTGGATTTATTCATAGTGTTTGGAAGCTTGCTAGGATAATATCAAATTCAAATAAAACTGATGCAGTGCTCATGATACATGCATACAGAAAAATACTTCTACCACTGAAAAGTAAATTTAAAGGGAAACTAAAATGTCATTGAAAAGTAATTAGGGCCAACAGAATGGGTGAAAAGTATGTTTACTGTTGTGAAAAAGGCAGAAATTGCATTCTATTGATCTTCAAGATCTGAATGGAGTGATTAAAAGAGAGCAGTACACATTGCTATTGTCAAAGAGAAAGTCTCATAAATGCTAACTTCTAAGTCTTCCCAGTGTTAGATGAAAACCTTATCATCACTGAAGAATATGTACTGAAAATGCTATCTAAGACTAAGAACACTTCTTCCATGGGACCAGACAACATGCTGGCCTTGGGATGTTTGTTAAACAGTAGTAAATATGGTGGAATCTCACCATAACTTTGTTAATCTGAGCCTGGATGCAGGCTTAGACCTGGAAGTATGGTGTACAGCACTGGTGATGCTACTCCATAAAGCTAGCCTTACTACAGACCACAGAAACTATATGGCCATCAGCCTAGGTTTTTAAAGCTATGCAATGGTGAGAGTGATAGGGAAGGTTGGCACCAAATCTGGTTATTTTGTTGTAGGTGGTTTCAAGTTTAGCTAATAGATTGGATTGAATATTGATGAGAACAGTGACTGCATAGAGTAAGGTTGGGAGAAGGAAAGTCTGGGCTAGAAAATGTTTGGCATTAATAGTGAGGTATTTTTTATGTCTGTATAAGAGACCAAGTTTTTGGTGGGTCTTTTTGATGGCTTGCTGAATATGTATGTCAGACTTTAGTTGGTTATCTATGATTACACCCAGAAATTTAGTATGTAGTTCGACAGAGATAACTGTATTATTAAGAGAAGATACTGTGTAAGGTATTTTTGTGTTGCTGTAGTGATTTCAGGAGGAAGAGTAGATATTTTGTTTTTTAGGATTGAGAAGTAGTTGATTATTGGGCAGCCATTTTTTGGACTGAAAGGAGGAAATCTTGAGTAAGAACAAGGAGGTGGGGAAGGTTATCAGAGCATGAGATAATAGTGGAGTCATCTGCGTATTGTATTAGTGAGGAGTTTGGACAGGAAGTGTGTAGGCTATTTGTAAAGATATTATAAAGGAGAGGTCCAAGGATTGACCCTTGGGGACACCTGTTTGGAATGGGAGGAAGGGAGAGGAGGCAGAAAGCCATTTGATGGATTGGAATCTGTTGGAGAAGTAACTGGAGAACCATAGTATAGTAGAAGAGAAGAGGTTAAGGGAAGAAAGTTTTGAGAGCCATAGGGTATGGGAAATGGTGTCAAAGGTTTTAGATAGGTCAAGGAAGAGGCATGAGACTAGTTTGTTATTGTCCCATGCTTGGGTGATATTCTGTGAAAATGAAATGAGAGCTATAGTGATGTAGGGAGGACAAGAAACATGTTGGGCGGGAGTTAACAGGTTATCTTGTATGATGTGTTTGAGAAGCTAGTTATGAATGCATTTTTCTAGAATTTTGGATAAGGGGGATAGTATGGTGATAGGTCTGTAATAGGTTGGTTCGGTTGAATTGCCACCTCTGTGGAGGAGTATGACATAGGATTGACCTGTTTACTATTATGGAGACTGGATGTGCAACAGAGTTAGCTGCATGCTTAAGGAATAGAGGAGGTAATGTGTCAGCAGAGAGGAAGCAGGTTTTCAGTTTGGTAAGAAGAGATTGGATGTATGCAGTAGGGACAGATTTAAGACAAAACTGGGTGAAATTGGTTGAGGGAAGGGATCAAAGGGGAGCGGGAGGTGGTGTCAGGTTTAGGTAACTTTATAGAGTCGATGTAGAAGGAATTAAGAAAGGAGGCAGTGTCTGTTGGTGAGTTGTTAGGACAGGGGCTGGGGCTAGAAGGGCTGCCTGGATGTATGATTTTGTTGATACTATTCCAAAACTTTTTCGTGTTGGAGTTGAGGTTATCTAGTGGTTTTTGATAGTATTATTTTTTTGTCCAGATTGAGTTGTTTCTTGGTTACGTTCCTAAGTTCTCTATAGGTTTGGAGATAGCAATGAGAGTTTGTTTTTTTTCCAGGTTTTCCAGGCACTGTCTCATTTAAGCATTAGTTTATGGGTGGATTGGGTTAATCATGGAGCAAAGTTTGTTTCTGTTCTTATTTTTCTAGAGGGGGCTAAGGAGTTAATGATGTTCAGGAAGGTGTTGTTAAATTTAGAGACAGCCTCATTGAGAGGGAGGGTGTAGAGGAAGGGCCAGTTAATAGAGGAGAGAAGATTATTGAAGGTATCTGGGCAGAAATTAAAGAGATTATGGCTAGGCTGTCTTTGTATAGGTGAAGTTTTAGTAGATGAGGTGAGTGTCGTAACATGTGGGTAGGGAGATTTCACTGAAGGAGTCAGGTAGAGTGGTGGCATAGTGATACTGATTTGGGTTAGAGGTGAGGAACCAGTCAAGGGTAGTGCTGTTATTTGTGTGTTTATTGATATGGGTGGGAGAGGTGATGAGTTGAGAGAATCCAAAGAGATTGATGCAAGAATTGGGAGAGTAGGAATTAAGTGAGTTCCAGTCAACACTGACATCACCTAGGATGATAGTCTCATAAGGAATGTTTTGAGATGCCCAGGAGAAAAAGTGTTCAAGGGTAGGGATGTTGTTGCCAGGTGGGATATAACTTGCTACTATGGCTAGGTTTTTGTGATGATTTAATTTACAGTTAGTTATAAGAATTTCAGCTGGATGGAGAGTGGGAGGAGATGGTAGAGGATAGGCAGAAAGTTTATTAGATTATACGATAGCTACACCACCACCTTGTTTCTTGTGTCCACCGAGGCAGGGGATTTTGTAATTGGGGGGAGGATTTCAGAGTCTGTAATATGGGGTTGTAACCATGTTTCTGAGAGGGTGAGAATGTCAGGGTAGAGAGAGATAAGGACATGGAAAGAAGTAACTTTGTTAGCAATGCTTTGAATATTGAGGGAGAGTATTTTCAAGATTTTGGGGTGTGAGGTTGAGCAGTTTGGATAGGGGGTATAGGGGGATGAGGAGGGGGAATTTGTGAGTTAATATAGTGGAGGTGTTAGAGAGGTGAGTATGGGTACATGTGGTTGGGCTGGAGGGTGGGTCAGGGTTGGGGTGAATGAATTTGTGAGTTAATATAGTGGAGGTGTTAGAGAGGTGAGTATGGGTACATGTGGTTGGGCTGGAGGGTGGGTCAGGGTTGGGGTGAATATCGCCAAACATATTATTGTCCCCTTGTACTCAGCACTTATTAGTACAATTACAATACAACAGCCCCTTTGGTTTGTACCTCACCAGACATATCAAAATAATGGAAAGACCTCACAGGTTGTTAACAAAGAGGGTCACAGGCTCAATATCCCTAAGCTACCAGAATTGACTAGAAGCACTGTCCTTCTTTTCTGTATCTTATAGGGTCCTTAGAAGAGCCCACCTTGCCTTAATTTATCTCCTGAGTAATCAGAGACCCAGTAGTCTGAGATCTCTTGTAACATCACAAATCAAACAGTACCACAAATACCAGAACAAGAGATCTAAACCTGCTTCAGCAGATCAGTAAAACCAGGTAGAGACAGTTGCATTACTCAGCATCTCCCCCACCTCTGGAAGTAGACTTCCCCTGCAGACAAAGCAATGTGATGCACTACCTTCCTTCAAACAGGACCTGGATAGTTAGATGCATATTCATCAGTTCATCCTAGGTTTGATAGGCCTAGCCCAGCTTTATAATGAGGTACAGTTTATAATGGGAACTGGTAAGGCATAATGGACACAAGACAACATGTACCCATTGTTGTAAGAAAGTCCTTCTATATTGCACACTTTGTAAGCAAAGGGATTGTGTCTAGATCTAAGAATATCATTGTCCCCCTCTACTCAGCTCTCATTAGACAAATCATTGACTATAATGTCCCCTTTGGGGTTTATCTGCCCAGACACATGTCCTACATGGACTGACTCAAAGGCCTGTCACTGTACTTGGTATCTTCCAGACTGCCAAGAATGTACTTACGTCTGACATAGAAGGCATCCTCCAACCCATTACTGTTAGATTACTACACATCAGCAAGTCAAATGCCATCAGAAATACTTGTTCTATGGATCTAAACTTCTTAGGCAACATCAACAGAATAGTTTTGAGGGACAGGTATATTTCACAGAGGATACTGCTGCTATGGAACAGACTCTGCAGTCACATAAAACAAAATTCATCCATGTCCATTTTTAAGTGCAACTTAGACTATGGATGGGAAACAGAAAACTTACCCCAGGACTACTCCTGTACTACTAATGGACAGAGGCAACTCCTAAGCTGTTTATCTCATGTATGGATCTCCCAAATTATCTGTGTTATGATCCTGTATATTCTCATGACGGCTAATATGTAATTGTCAACCATGAGATGGGTAAGGCCAGTCTCTAACCAAATAGAATAGGCTATTTCAAACATAAAAATGGAAACTGGATAGGATTAAAATGGCCCATAAGGGCAGCTAATCTAGCACTTACTTGTGAACCTATAGCACTCTGTAGCATTAGCTTTCCTGTTATTCCTACAATTCTGGATACATTACTGGTAAACATCAAAGAATGATGTAATATTGGTTTAATTAACTTTAACTATACCATTATACAGGAAGGAGGTCATTACTGTTCCAGCATTAAATTTGATAAACTTTTACAGAAATTAAAAAAAACCCAGAAATAATGATCATAATGCCCTCTTCATACCCATCAGTTTACTATAGCTATAGTAATACCTTAATCCTTTCCAAATACTAGCATGTCACCTAATTTCATATCCTTCCTATTTATGTTGCCTTACCCACAATTATCTGCCTATCTTCAATAGATCCCTTCCCTACATGCCACCATTCCACTTCCTGGAATCTCCCTCATGTGCCCCTAATTTAATTTAGTTGTGCCCATACCTTGCCAATCATGTACAACATTTACAGTTTGTTTAGTACATGGTTCTCTACCAGTCACAGGATACCCTACCTCTGCAATTTGATGCATACTACTAGTAAAGCTACTATTGCTTTCATGCAGACTCCTCCTTTACATGCAGAATACACCTACACCCCTAATGCACTCATGTTGCCACTTTCTCTATATATCACTTCTAATGAGTTTAAGCACCTCCTAGTGGGAACTGCATCATCCACCAAAACTCTTCCCTAGGCAAAGACCATACTGCAGTCAAATCATCTACCACACACAAAACAGCCACTATGCTTAATACTAAAAATCTCACAAGTGCCCCACCCAATGTTAATGACACTTCCATTATGAGTTAGTACCCATGCCTCCAGACTGAAACAACTAAAGCTGATGTTGTTTTCATCAACCCTCTATGCCAGTTGCAGAATATGAACTAAGCAATTACCTACATACTAAATATTCTCAAATCAGCAAAATTAAAGTTACAATGCAAAACTACAGTGAATCACCACAGCATGGGAATTATACAATAATCCAAAATTCCTACCAAGACATAGATCATATTCCAGTCAAGACTTCTACCTCCCACAACATAGCCATCATACACACAATACTAAAACATTCAGAAGTGCTCCCTCCCCCCATTTAGCAATAATTCCTCAAGATGTTCATAGTTTATAGGTAAATACTTGGCTATTAGTCTGCAGACTATTACAAGCCTAGCTAATAATGAGTGTTCAAAATCAAACACTGTACCTTGTATCTTCGAGGTAAAGACTTTAACCATTATGCCAAACCCTCCTCCCTTAAATAGTAGGCTAAATATTCTTGTAGGCCATTTAAGCCTATTTTATTTCCTTTTCAGTGGGGAGAATCAAACCCTGTACCTTGTGTCTGTGAGATAAACACCTTAACTATTAATACCAAACAATAATGTAAGATTAAAGCTTCACAGGTGGGATTTGAATCCACAGTCCTTGTCTTAGCAGGTGAATGCCTTATCCATTAGGCCAATGGGGCCTGGCATGATTTAATCATCCCAAATAGAACTTGAATCCACAATCCTTGGTTTAGGAGACTGATGCATTAGCCATTAGGTCACTGGGGCTTCACTATAAGCTTGTACTCCATGCCACCAGGCTGAAACAACTGAATCTGAAGTGGTTGTGATTCATCCACTATGCTAGTTGTAGAACATACAATAAAGAATTGCATACATGCTAAAACATTTTCAAATTAGCAAAATCAAAGCTGCAGTGTGCATAACCTGCATAGAACAGCCACATCATCTCTAATACCTAGATGTGCCCACACTTAACCAGAACCTCTGACAAGCTTAATTTAACATTGCATAAATGTTATACCTGCAGATTAGTGAAAATCTTGTTAATTCATGCATTCTGTAAAATAATGTCACTTGTAATGGGTTCCATAACACTGTCTGTCATCAGTAAATCCCTGAAACATGAAAATCATTTCATGGCAAGAAGCTTTATTGTTCCAGAACAGTATTGTAGTACTGACAGCTACTGAGATTACACAAGGGCAAATATAACATGTCAAGCTATAAGGACTAACTTCTGTTTACGAAACAAAACAAAAGTCACCCTAGGTGGCACCTTCTGGAATACACTTTCCAATCAGAATTCGCACACTGACCGAAAAAAAAATAGTCATCATCTAGTGCCTGAATGGATCATTACATTTTGGAATGCTCCCATAATTCTAACAGATTTTCATCATCTCGCATATAATTTTCTTTTACAAAAACAGCACTGCATTCATTACAGAACTTGAAAAAAAAAGAAACAAGGACAAAATACAACAGCAGTTTGTCTGTAAGAAAACATAGCTGTGTCTCCTTATCTGAGCCTGCAAAATGGAGCTGTGGCATAATGTTTTACAGAACACTAATTCTTACTGCCCTAAATTGCTCAGATATAATTCTCACAGAACCCACATATATTTTCTGGCCTTTATTTCTTAGAAATAACATCTGAAATAATTATTCTAAAAAAAAATCCATTACGGCACTTATATTTTAGTGTTTCTTCCCACTGGCCTAGTTAAACAAAACTGAAATAAATTTGTTAAGAGCTTGACAACTAGCTCACAGTCCTTTCTTTGGCCACTCTAGAAGAGAGGAAGTGTCCAGATTACCAGTGTGCAAAAAAAATCATATGTGTCACTATTTCTACCCATAGCACTCAACCTCTTGCCTCAAGATTCGGGTGCAAAGCCATAAAGTCATGTTTGACAAAGTCTCAAATTCAGTGACCAATTAAAAATAGAATAAAAGGTTCTGCATTAACATGCAGTCTTTGAATGATATGAAACTTGCAACTCATTGTATGCCATTTATTTACTGACTGCAATCCTCAAAGATTTTCAAGAAAAACACAGATTGTACAAGGAACAGACCAAAAAATAAGAGGCAAAATCAGGTACATTCTGCACAATAAGGGACAGTTGAGAGCTATGCCAAATGTTCATTGTGATCCCAGACATATTTAATATCAAAATAGAGCAGTTAATCTAGCACCTACAGAGCAATAACGAACACTTATCAACTTTTCCTGGGAAGGATTATGTCAGACACCAGCATTGGTAGTACTTATGCTGATAAACCCTGACACAGCCTAATGTCACAAATTAACAAGTGAATTTTTAAAATTCACACCATTATCTACAAATACAAAACAATAAGTGACTGAACAGAGCATAAAGGATAATATAACAGTTGAGCATAGCATATACCAGGAGCATTACAACTGGGCAAACATTACAGTAAAAACTTGACATACTGCATATTAAATATAGGACAAATCAGTCTCCTTTCTTTAGTAGCGCCTTGCTAAGGCAGCAACAGTCAGAACAGGCATTTCCCCCACCATAATACAGAAAAATATCCACACACAAATTAAAAAAAATGGCCTTTATCCCTAATTCTCAGATCATCAGTGTCAAACTCTATGTAGCTCCTGGGGAGGAATTTTGCACAATAAAAAAATAGTCATCATTGTGACTCCAGCAACAAAGCCTAACAATGAACAAATGAAAAACAGTTACCTGGACAACTTCAGAAAAACAGTCAGCATACTACCCCTTGACATATGCCAATGATTATTTAGAAAGCTACAGTACCATGATCTTCAAAGGGCAGATTTCAGAATTCCAGAAGAGCTCACTAGACATTCTGAAAAACCTAATCGATGTTTCTAGGCATTAAAGGATCACTCAATGGAAACAGGTCCCATAGAAGCTGTATTCTTGTCCTTGGACAGTGCTGTTTTAACCTGTGCAGTAGTAATACTGGGTGCATGGCAATCTACTTGGTATTATGATTTGTCCTTGGGGGGGGGGTAAAGTTGGCACTGAATCTGTCGGCCAGTATATTGGCAATTTATGTACAGTCCTGGGCTGCAATTAAGGGATGTGATGTATCTGCTTGCTGTATGGAAGGAGGAGTTCTGAAAAGTTAAGACCACCACTTCCATATTATGGCCACAGTGTTCTCACTTGGAATATGAAAATACCCTCAGGGAGTGAATAGATTGCTTTAGTAGGGTCCACAAAAGAACAACTATTTTCTTATCACATTACTCTTTATATACCTGAAGGCTCCAATCTAGGACAATTTTTAAGCAGCTTCTCCCAATACCAGTTGCTTTTTATAGATCTGAAATCTTAACTTCATATCTTGATAAGGGAGTGCGTTTAGTTAAGATGTGTTTCTTTTAATTCACACCTTAGCTTTATGAAAACAGAGCTTACAAATTAGATGCCAGAGCCCATTATCACTATTAATGAAATTAATAATTTGGAATAAAACTATGAATTTATGTTAAGGTTTAATTGTGATGGACTGATTCATAAACTAAAATAACTGGAATGGTTCAGGTTTGTTGTATAAAAGTATGTGGACACCTGAGAAGTTATCTATTATTAAAGACAGATTAATGGTGTCATGCTTGTTGAAAAAACTTGCAAGGCAGTGGATAATTTGTTTATTTGGTTATGGATAGTAGTTGAAAGAATGCCTATGCAGGGAAGGTGCATTCTTTTTCCTTTTAGCCCTGTTGATGATAACTCAGCTTGGGTCATCTTCACTAGTGTTACTTGATAAAGGCAATAACTCAACACAGCAGATAATTTCATAATAGTAGTGCAAATAATACATAAACAATAATAATGATACTATCCTTCATAATTGCCTAGTTTGATAGACTATACATTGCATATGCATATCAATATTCTCATTAAGAGATGGATGAAATTAATACATGGACTATACCAACACAGAGATTTCCATCAAGCAGAGCAGCAATGCATTTCATTCCAAAACAGTTTAAATAAGTGTCACTGTGTACAGTTTACATTTATAAAGGAAACCTGTTTTTATGGCTGTATGGAATCAGATTTCATTGATTGACTGTAAATGGTGACTGCCTATGTGCTTATTATTTATACTTAATTACGTTTGTAACATAAAAGAAAAGAAAATAGGCCTCTCTTCTATGGCATGCAAGTATAACAGTAACAAGAAAGAAAAATCAGTCAGTTGTACTGTACCTCTGCCAGGTTTATCATCCAGTCATCCTTTGTAAAAAGGAAAAAATAGTGTCTATTAATAGATAGAAGGTTAGAGCTTGTGCCCAACCACATTCTATGATATTCATCATCTCTCATTTGTGGTCATGCTGGCATAAATCAAGTTGATTGGTGAAACTAGATACATTTAAGTTTCATTTCTGTAACCTTTACTGCTTGGAAGCTGCAGATAATACTAAACATAATTCAAAATTTTAGGAATGAGCTAAATGTGAGTCATTGTCCAAACCAAGAACTAACAGACCATGTGAGTTATTAGTGCGAGTTTTTCTACTGGCATTTTGTTAATGTATTCTCTAGAAAAACAGTCATTCAGCTAGGTGAACACTATAGTTAATAACAGAAATGAGACAAGATCAAAAGTAAGCAATGTACAAATGTTTATGCAGCAGGTTTCAGCAGGTTTTAGTAGTTGATTCTACTTCCACAGTAGCTGTACATGAGTCCGGACTTTTCTTATACATACCATAATTGAAAATATCTTTGTTTTGATGGAAAAATCAAGCTATAATAATGCAGATGATCAATGTTAATGCTGCCTGGACCATGTATGTTATTAAACTCTATACCAAACAAATGTTCTCAATAAAATAATCCCTTTAAAGATACTTCACAACTATATTTGGTATGCTAATCTTTGAAAGTGCTCTCTTCCACTTCCCTGGTGCATTACTGATTGCTTCCTTCAGGGGACATCTCCTCAACTCATGCCTCCTGTAGTTCATTTTCAGTTTTTATTGTACAGCGGACTGATCCGCATTAGCGTATTACATTCAGAAACTATTCAGATCTAGATTTACATTGCTGTGACCCTACTTTCTCATTTACTTGTGTTGCTGCTCACAGTGCAGGCATCAACTCATTTGTCATACTTCCTTCTGAGCAGATCTACTACGTTATGTCAATGTGTCAGTTAATGTTTGTGGCTGCTTGTTAGCTTTCTACTAGAAGATGCATGCTAAGCACATAGAGTCATAGTGCTACATGTATTGCATACATCACAATAGAGTACATCACCATCTTTCTGACAGGATTTTTGGATAGATTTTCCTTTTGCTAGCCATCCAGGTATTGACAACAGCCTTGAATACCCACATATGCATAAACTGGGCCTTCTTTGTACCTTACTGTTAACAACACATAAGAAACGTCTGCTTGGCAAATATGTTTGTCACATGCCGATGTCTAAGTACCACATTAGACTGTAATCAACATTATCATTATTGCTATCAGAAAACATCAAATATAACCCTGGCCTTCTGATCATATGCAGAGCTATTCACCCAATTTCTGCTAAAGCCTTTACAGAGCTTAAAGACAGGAAATACTTAACATAGTTAGAATAATTCTTGGCTGTAATTGTCCAGAAATCCATTAATACGATTAACATGAAATGTGTTTTGTCACCTTGCCAATTTATAGATTATATCACCAAATAATAAACACAATTAAATATGTAATGGTTAATTTAAAGGTCTACTTTTTCTTAAGCAGGAGTGAAACTTGGATGGTTCCCTAAATAATAAGGGTACAACAGAGCCATCCAATAGCTCCCTTTCTTAGTATTTTGTAGATGGAGCTCATTTTCTTTTACCTCACTCAGAAAGATGACCAAATATTTCTAATTAATCATAGCTGGCCAGAACAAAACTTTTAATTTATGCTGACAATCATTTTTTAACTGCTGGCCATGCAATGAGATCCAGAGAGGGATTTTACAAACTGGCAGAAAAACTTCAAAAGGTATATGAAGGGGTGTTACACCATAATTCAAAGTTAATGTGTCTCATTGAAGAAGTTAGATTAAAATTGAACACTTCAATAGATGGGAACTTAAAGCATTTAGGAAGATAGGATCATTGGCCTCCTTTTCGTATTTCTCTTCTGAACTCATAGAAAAGTAATGGAATATTTACAAAAAAAGGTCTTAGCATGGCAGGAATATTAAATATATCTTAAAGCCAGAATTAATGCCCTAAAAATGTTTTTTCTTCCTACTTGGATTTTTTTATCACAAACAGTATTGCCACCTGCTATCTTTGCTATTATAGGTGGCAAGAGAATATTTAAAAAAAAATGCTGTGGTGAGAGGGGTCAACATGCATCCCTTGGTAGAATTTGATATCATTTTTTCAAGTTTTTTGGAACAAAATTCCTAGTTCCAAATGATATGCCCTTACACATGTATTCACTAAAACAAAAACTGAAATTTGTGGGGTAAAGATGTCAAGTGAAAAATAATTGTTCCATTAAACCTTAATATTTTGTTCAATTTCTTCCAAGATTCTTCTAAGAAATATAACTCATACTAAAACACACAAAATGAGAGATGTCTGACATACCAAGTATAACCTTATATATGTGTTTGAAGGCTCTTCCTTTAGTAAATGTAAATTGGATTTATGTTGTTTCTAAGAATGGTCATAATGTGTGTATTTCAAAGCTGAAAGAACTAGGATTACATTATATTCTTGACCAATATTCATTGAAAAAAAATGACTTTTAGATATAGTAAACACTTGAAAACAGCTTCTTTACATGATATAGGATATTTGAGAATTTATTCATTAATAACTCTTATAGAATTATATCTACCTTCTAAAATATCTCAGTGGCATGATGATTTGCATACATTCTGTTTTATACTAGAATCACAAATATGAAAAATCTAATTTTTTAATTAAAGTTTTCTATTGGAAGTATCTTCCTCCTCTGGAACTGGAACTTGGATTCATGCTTAATGAGACTGTACATTTATTAATCATTGGTGGCATGTGATTCAACAAATTATTAACAAGGTGCATTTAAAAAATATAATACCCTGGATAAAAATGCCACCCCTCTTTGTGATTCAGAGGGTGAACTTTTAATCCAGACTCATGTTGTCATGAATACTTGTCAAATTCTTTTAACTTCTTGGATAGGGAAATTAATTTGTTTGATGACATTCTAGCATTGTTTTGCATGGTATTTTTCATGTTTAAATATAGCTATTTTCAGCAAATTGAGGAGTTGACAGTGGATGCTTCTGTGACACCCAGTTATGCCAATATAGCCATGGCACAGTGGGAGCAATTTTATTTTTATAGACACCTATTGTTTAGGTTTGTTAAGGTGTATTTATGCTTTACTGCTGACATTTCCTTTATATGACATAAAAGGTTTCAATATGTACAGGTTTTTTATAAGTTTGTAGATCCAAGTACTCCTTTTTGAGGTACAAGTTCTTTGAAAACCAAGCCATGATGTTTTTTAGATGTCACTATTATGAAGAATGTCAACAATATGTTTTTCAGCACTAGGAGTTATTAAAATGAAATGACCAATATTTCATATCTAGCGTGCAGGAGTAAACATCCTTAGATTAAACAGAATGTCACCAAGGGACTAATGGTAACAATAAACTGGTTAACTGTAGACAAACATGGCTTTCATGAAGAAATGTTGCTGCTTAAAACTAAGTTTTAGTTCGCAGCTATCCTGAAAGCCTTATTGCTGAATGTGACAGAGAAGTTCTAGATGATAGGGATATTGCATACAAGCTAGTAGTTTCTAGTAATGAAGGTATTAGAGGAGACAACAAACAGTGCCAGGAACAGTATGTACATTTGGCTTTTGTGTTGACATATAGTTTTGATACACCTGCCAAATGAGAAGCTGTTGCTCAGAGTTGGAAGATTCAAAGAGCTAATGTGGATTGTGATAGTAGGATGGCACCACTGCCACCAAAAAGATGATGTTATAAATGAACCACTGCCATCACAGTGACACCGAAATGGCAGGATGCCACATACTGACACCAATATGGATGTCATTGATGGAATATGAATTCCCCCACTGACAATCAAGGGTGAAGTCATAACAAAAAAGTGTATGCAAGTCCAGCTCAATTCTGAATTATAAAACTACTACATGGCCCCAGGAGTATAACTGGAATATGCACTGCTGTCCTGGCTATGTGTTTCCAACATCTACACACAGACTTTACTGCACACAGATGACTTTCAGTACTTAGTCTTGGCCAAGCACTCCCAAACCCATGTCTCACTACTCTGTCTGTAAACCAATGCCTTCCAGTGTCCCTTTATCCACACTAACTGACTTTCACATGAAGTATTTTCTCACACACATGCATGCATACACTGACATCCAAAACTCCCAAGGAAGACTAGCAGAATTTTCCAGTTTTCCACATCCATCTTCCTGGTACTAAAACAGTGACTTCACCCTGGAAAAGGCAGAGACTTACTGGCTGCTGTTAATTCTAACCAAATATGAAATATGCTAATTAATACTTTTTTTCACTGATAGTAAGCTTTAAGCAGTCTAATGAGAGACGTGTGCCATATAGCTCATTAAGCAACAGTGCAAATGCCAACCACAACAACTTGAGTAAAATTCAGAGTGAAATACAGAGTAAAATACTGTGCATGTAGGTTGGTGCATACACACACACACACACACACACACACACACACACACACACACACACACACACACACACACACAGAAAGAGAATAAAATACAATAAAAATAGGATGCATACAGAAAAAAACAAGCTCTTGATATCTAGGTTTCCTGGCTAGAGCCTACTAAATAACTTCTAGCCCTAACTACATGTTAATAATTAGTCTTGACAGATAGTTCCACACAAACAAGACAGTATCTACAACTAGTACCTTCTGGATCATCTTTTGTATAGCATGGTTATATACAATATATTCAATATATGTCCCTCAGCCTTAATGCCTATGACATCACCTTCCTGTTGCTGGAGAAAACAAGCAGTAAAGCTTTTTTTTATGTGCCATAGCAACATTTGGAAGATTGTCAATACACATCCACTGCTGCTACCTTCCCTTTGAATCCACTCCAATGTCTTAATAATATGCAACCATTAGATTCATCAGAGATTTCTCTAATTGCATCTCAAAAGAAATGCGGTTCCTGGTCATTTATCTTTGCTTGTTACATTAACAAGAGGAGACAGTACTTCTGGAGATTCAACACACTTCAAAAGACTTTCTCTTGTTCATTCTGATTATGACAAAATGTCTCACATTCTTCTAGTCATGAGAAGAATACCCTGGTTCCAGCTGGACTACAGATAAGTGACAGAAAAATAAAATTTACCTTTTTCATTTATATAGGATTACCCATGGCTTTACAATTACTTTTCTTTTTAGCCTGGCGTTACCTCTGACTTCATAGGGATATTCCAATGTACTGGAGATTTACCATTGTTTATAAGAAAAAAACATTGAAGACATTCTAGAGAATGGTCAGAAAGCCATAAATAATACCCATGTGGGTAGAGGCACATTTTCCTGTAATTCATACAGGAAGTGCAATTCTCCCTGCTTTTATTTTAATGACACCAGCAGGTTTTAGACAGCTCCAGGTGGCTTTAATTATAATTCTGTTTACTTTATGTCACTGGATATACTACCTGTCAAGCATTTTATGCAGGAATGACAAATCTTTGTTTAAAAGGATATATGAGCATAATGACAAAAATACTGTGTTAAAACATGCTATTGTCTGTGCAAATGTTATTTTTTGTGCTATGAATTGGATGCTGTAAATTTTGATGTAACATAAGGATATTTGATAAATGAATTGGACTGTAAAGAATATAATTGGTAATTGCTTTTAAATACATCAACACTTCCCGGGTTGAATGATCACATCAATTTTAAAACAGTGCTGAAACAGAGACCTTAAAAACACTGTTAAAAGTTTCTGTTTTATAAGATCACATATCATTGTCACAGGATAGTTGCCACATGACTTACTGTTTAAGCAGTTGTTGTTTTAAATTGAACCAGTCTGATGAAGTCTTCTTGCAGAGACAAAAGTACTTACTGGTTATTTAAGGATTGTAGCATCAACAGGTATGAGGCCACTGTTTGTTGTTTTTTTGTTTGCTATAGTACAGATGTTGCTGCTGGTGTTTGGATTTATGTGTATGTGGTTGTGTGCTTTATACTTACATTTACCTTACTCTGTTAAGGGAAGTCTGATGTAATGTTTTGTACTTGGTGTACTTTTACTGCACTTTGATTGCATATGAAAGCATTTCTTATAGGACTTCAAGGCCATTTCTTTCTTCAGATTTACTGCTTTCTACAAAGGCCAAATTGTGACAGTGGTCAGTGATGCTTGAGAAAAGCTTTTCTTAAGCATCTTCACTGTGTCATAAACCAAATTGGGTTGGGATGGAGATTACTGACATGAAGTCCAGCAGTCGTTGCACAGAATAAGTGATTTCATGAGAAATCATGACAAGCAGAAGAGATACAGCCAAACATATCTTTTTTTCCAGTGTATGGGCATAATTGTACCACTACATTTTTTACATGATAACCCAGTGATTTGATAAAATAGATAAACACATAGTTACCTCCATGGTGCAGGGGGTCTCTTTGATTCAGTTGACATGCACTCATTCAGCAGCCCAGGCACATAAAAATCCAAAGACATGGAGGGAGAAGGAAAGTGATGGGGCAATGTCTGCTCACCTCTTTCAGGGGAGAGTGATGTTTTGAGGGTGAGTGCTCAGAGCATGAGCCCACCTGCCTCAAAATGCAGCAGCCATTTTTTCATCTCTTGTCACAATTCCAGTACCATGGCACCATTGTATATCTACACTGTGATGTAGTTTAGCACATCAGATGGAAAGGTAGGGCTTAATCTGTAACCCCAATTCAACCTAAGAGCCATGCACAGTATGATGGCCTTCTACTTGACCTCTCCACACTTCGCTTGTTAGTGCATTTAAGCCCAAATAGCTAACAGGCTTTTTCTATTTTGAGAGATGGTTCCCACCTAGCAAAGAGATGCATCAATGTGTGTCCCACAGGCAGTGGCCCTGAGGACAGGACAGAGTTAAAGGACAGCTAGAGGACTTGGATTCATTGGTGGCATATCCTGACAAAGTCAGTATAGTTAAGTTAAGAAGGTAAGCAAGATGTTGCGTGTTATATGTTGATATTAGTACAACTTTACATACACCAGAAAATTATAAGCATTGAAAGGGTGATTATTTTATAGTGCAAAGCAAGATGGCAATGCATTTTCATAGAAAAGGAGATTTGTAGACTTAAAACATCTAATGAAATCAAGCAGTTTGAGAATGGTCTATTAATCATTCATCATGTACTGCAGAACTTTACAGAGTGAAATGAAGACTGCAAAGAGGACAGCAGCCAATTTTTTGATATACAAAATGCATTCAGCATAGTTAAATAAACCCGTGTAGGAAAGTGATGCTAATAATTTATAGTGAATCAAAAGAGAAGGTGATGGCTAATGGTCGCTTAATGAGATAGTTTAACATATAGACATGAATAAGACAAGGGCTTACCTGTATTCTTCACTCTTTCTTATGGATATGAAATGCTTCATAGGAAGAACAAGGAGAAGTAATCGCATGGCACAAGAGGGAGGGGAATAAGGGGGTGGTAAATGTTATTAGTGGATGGTGGTAAGCTGGTTAATGGACTGTGGTGGAGACCACACCAACTGTTGTTGATAAGAAAAACATCTTCTGGGAAGAGATGACACTGATTTTCCATTCAAAACACTCAGTAGCTATAAAGGTACAGGTATAAAGCTGGGAGATGAACAAATTACATCTACTAAACATAAAGAGACCAGTGAAATAAATATCTGGGACAAAACTTAGAGAAATCAGAAGAAATTATAAACATATGGACATATATATGAGTGCTTTGGGAACCATAAACATATGCAGGAAGAATGGATTAATTTTTAACAGAACAGTAGAAGTAAACACTGGATTTTACTACATATCCTTTATGATGAAATAGAGGACAGCAGCAAAGTAACACAAGTGGGTTGAGACATTGCAGCGCTTTTATGTGGGAAAGCAGGGAGTGCAACAATAGCCGAAAATGTGAGGTAAGCACTCCCAGACATGAGTTGTTGTACTCTAGTGTGTTTTATGCAAAGCCAAGCCTTTACCTACTACAGTCATGCATGGTAGCCTGTTGAAAGCACTTTAAATGCAGACTATTTAGGTTTATTGTCTCCTTTGGTAAAGGAATATAATGTTATGAAATATAATATTATGTGATGGCATTCCAATTTGAAGATAAAACCTACTATATCCCTGCAACATGCTCTGTAGCAGAATTAGCAAATCATTGTGGCTTCTGAACACATTTAAATTTATAACCACTATTTTTCTTCACCACTGGTCTAAAGACATGCAGGTAGGTGTGTGCATGAATGGGTGTGCCTTCTTTGAAGGTCGGGCATTGGGCTGACAACTCGGCACCATAAAAATTCGCTGCTAATAATTAGCGGACCGGAGTTCAACTGTGGTGACCCCTAACCGGGAAAAGCTGAAAGACATCAAAGCACTGACTGGCTAAAGTCATGTGACATGTTTCTTTTTAGTATTAGAATCAAAGCATAATGGTCATACAAACATCTGCAGTTCAAAAGATAATAACACACTTGCATTTAAATGGCACAATAGAAAAACAGGATGCAACAACATGTGCTTGAGCTGTACCAAAATACTTTCAGAGCATCATTTCTCTGTGAGGTTTCTTCTTCATAATACAATGAATCAGAGAATCACCTATTCTCCCCCAAATTTCCTAACCTTTCCCACTCTAGAGGAAAACCAATGAATCTTATTAGGACTCCACATGGGATATTATCTTGATGCCATAACTTGTCCTGGCAGTATTTGACTATGGCTTGTACAAGCCATAGTCAGAAACCATATTTGTTATTAAAGGATCACCACAAAGAGGAGTACATCTCCCTTACCTTTTTCCAATTATTTGTTTTTTTACCTGATTCTTTCTTCCTGAACATGGCGAAGCTTACAAAACTTGTCTGTTAATTACAGACTGTTAAAAACTACAGGCACATAAAAAGCTCAAAATGCCTAAACAGTATAAAATAACAATAGGCAATGCAAAATAGCTAAAAAATGGCTGTGCTAGCCAGACAACATAAGTACAGTCCAGGAAAAAGTACTTTTTCTATATTTTCAGACAGTGGCAGCTAGTTAAACAGTGATGGGCACTTGGCTTACTCTTTGCAGTATCTTTAAGATGACAAAGCCTGAGCTAGTTCCCAAACAGTAAATATGACTAAAGAAAACAAAATAACCTATGGAAACTCAATGAAATCTGAAGCACAACTGTCCTAAACTATGCAGGCCCTGCAACAAGTTGTCTAACTCTCTCTCTTAGATCAAATCACAACAGGCTAATTATCAGTTCACCATCATCTTTTTTTTTTCTCACAACACGCAAAAAAGAAATTTCACTCTATTGAGGTTACCATTATTTTCTTAATCATATTTATTAAATATTTTGATATAATTATCATATACAAATCTCCATATTCCAGCAATAAAGGCAGTCATTACAAATCTCTCTCACTAACTAGCATCTTACCCCAGCAAGCATTCTGTATACTTCATTGCTGATACCAAAATAACAAAGTGAAACATTTGAAAAGATACACACACACGCACGCACGAACACACACACACACACACACACACACACACACACACACACACACACACACACACACACACACACACACACACACACACACACACACACACACACATCTTTCAGGCAGCCTTCAGTTTGAAACTCAGTACCTCCACATCCTCTTACGTACCCCATCCCTTTAATGTATAAAACACCAAATACTCTCTTTTACCTTTATGATATTACTATGCTTTCTACAACAGTCTTTTCTCTTTCTGTATAGCCCCATCTAGTCACCAATCTATCCCTCCACTTATCTGCCCTCCATCTAATCAAATCCTGAACCAATCTCTCTACCTTCATCTTTCAAGTCTCTTCTAAACCTCAACTCCCAATCCACCCTTTCACAGTAATATTCTTTAACAACCCTGCTGTCACCAGTAATTCCCTTCTCTCTTCCCTCAACCATCTTATCCATTTCTCATCCATGCTCTTTCCCATATATGCCATTCAACACCTTTAATAAATCTGTTCAATGCCTGTTCACTTCTGCACAGTCACACCACACATGAAGGTTATCCATCCTTTCTGCTCCTCATTTCCAGCAAGTAACCTCTTCGAGTCTCTCTTCATCCTGAGTCCTTTGCACAGTCCAGCACCATACATGTAACAACTATAAATATTTATTATACACTTGCCCCACTGGCCCTACTGGTCCCATTTTCCACACCTTTTTAGATAAACTCAATGACTATTTCCCCACTCCAGTTTTATTACAAACCTTAGCCTACTTCTTTCTTAAGTAATCCATGCACTGTTTATCTTCCCACCACAAATTTCCATAAAGTAAGCCTATTTGCCCCTTCTCTTTTCTTACCTATTTCTTTCTAATGCATCTATCCTCAAAACCTGAACTATTCTTCATACATCATCCATCTAATGTCTCCTTCTATGATGTACTATAGTATTATAAAATAACAACCACCATAATCTAACTCAGAAACTTCTTTCACACTCCTAAAATCCCTCATATGTAGTCCCAGTATTTCCATCCTTATATATGCAGCCTATCTCAGCTATTTTTGCAATTACTTCCTCAATCATATCCCCCAGGTCTGATCCACTTTACCATCTGTCAACCAGAACAAGCTTCTTTTAATACTAAAACCTGAGTTCAACTCATCTCTTAAAAAAACATGCACTGCTTTTATCATATTTACCATATCCTACTCTGTCTTCTTTATCCAAACTCTGAACTTGACCTGCCTGCCACACCTCCTAATCTACTGATCATATCATGTTTTGCATATGTATCCTTTGACTTTAGCCTGTATGCTTATTTTAAAGACACGTAGTATACTTTGTTCAGTGTATTTATATGTTATAAGATATTTAGCATAGAAAACAGCTTCCAAAAGCATTTTGTACATGTCTTTCAAACACATTATTTCTACAGTACTTTTGGAGATTGATGATAATATTAAGAATACACAAGCATTAATAAACATTTCTGAGATTAGATTCTCTATAAACAGTTTTTCCAAAGACAGATCTTTGGCTACTTTCCTAACTCTGGAATACTCACTGATCTCAGTAATGCACTGGAGGTCTATTTTCATACCTTAGGTACTTAGGACAGAACTGGGACATGCAAAAGGAAATTAGTTAGATTGTGACCATGAGAGTTTGACTTCTCTAAACAAGTCTGCCTTCCTCTCAAAAACTTCTTTTGGTTACAGTCCTACTTGTCTTGAATTCAGAATCTTTTATTTGTTTATTCAGAGAGTGATAACTGCTCTTTTGGATTTAGCAATTGTCTCCTGGTAGTAACTTTAGTCTCACTGGTTTAAACATGTGTCCCCTACAGTTTTGGTAGTTGTCTCTTTGGTTATGACATCTCAGTTGTAGCTCAAAAGTGGCTCCTTTGGTTTCCAACTACAGCCTCATTATCTGTGTGGACGGCACATGACTTCAGTTTAGTGGACTTTTCCAGTGCTTCTCCTGGTGTCTCTTTTCTTCTTTTTCTTTCAGGTTGAAGTAAACTACTTGGCTTATCACCAAAACAGGCAGAAGACATAGAATACTTTCTGTCACAGAAGTGCTTATATGCAAACCTTGCCATATGGTCATTTTATTTGACTGTTTATATGGAATACCCTTTGATTACAGTGTTGGTTCTACAATGTCTCATGCAGCCAACCCAGGACACTAGTGAAATCCTCCAAAGCAAACTTCAAGTCCAAATTGATTACATCTACTAGAAACAATCATAAGGCTTTCTTCACATATGTCGGCAACCTCAAAGGAAGCACCCATATCTGTTCAGACCTGGTGGTCAAGGGCACCACATATACAAATGCCGCAGATATAGCAAACTTGCTTGCTGACAGATGCAGCAAAAACTTTACCCATCTGTTTCCCCTGTCAGTAAATCAGGACATCCCTAGTACTTGCCCCTTTCCCTTATATCTAGAGAACAGGTCATCACCACTCTCTCAAAGGCAAAAAATACAGCCTGCATGGGACCTGATAACATCCCAAGCTGCATCCTATGTAAACTCAGGCAGGAACTTGCAGCACCATTAGGCACTATATTCAACCAAAGCCTGAGTAGAGAACAGCCACTGTCATCTCTTTACACAAAGGTGGAGCATCCACCAATCTGGGAAATTATAGATCCATCAGCCTAACTAGCCTGATCTGCAAGGCCATGGAGCGGATTATCATGGACCTCATTAACCTTATTATCATTATCATTTACCTCATTAACAAGGACACTGGCAACCTCCAAACACTTGATCCCACGCATCTATATTATATTATCGTACAATGAAAATAGTGAACGCTATTTCATCGTACCAATATCTAAACAACAAAATATCAAACAAACGGAAGAGCAAATTTTTTTCCCAGGAAAAAATTTGCTGCTCCTTAAAAAAACAAACAAAAAAGAAACTTAAACACAAATTTAACTTGGGGGCCTTGCCCCCCACAACACCCAATGTGGGGGACTGTGCCCCCCGCACACCCCTACTTAAATATACCAACTCCAAGATCGCACCATAGTGGAGGAAATGGCAAAGCCCTGAAGACAGCCCACCAAATTTTTTTCCCTGAGAAAAAATTTGATGTTCCATGACATTTGCTATTTAGTCCATTCGATACTGTCATATAGACCCAATCCCACGCATTTTGACTTTGTCAAGGGGAGGTCATGGCTGCTAAATTTGGTTGACTTCTTTGAGACAGTCACCAAAGCCATGGACAACTGTGCACACCTCCTACCTTGACCTGGCCAAAGCCTTTGACACTATTCTCCACTCCGGCATAATAGATAAACTCTCTCAACTAGGCAATCAAGCCATATGTTACCAGATGGGTAGCAAACTGTCTCACTGATAAAACCCATGTAGTCAAAATAGGGGAAACCACCTCAAGCAGTAGACCCATAACATACAGAGTACCCCAGGGTTCGGTCTTGGGGCCTCTGTTATTTGAGATATACTTTTCTGAGGTGCAGGCCAAAACCAGTGGGCTATGGCTGTCCAAGTTTGTAGATGACTGCAAGCTGGGTGCTGTCATCAATTCCCCTAGTGATGTGGACATCATCCAAGAGGGTCTCACTCAGACAAATGACTGGTGCCAGAAACATGGAGTCATGCTGAATACCAAAAAATGCATCATTATCACCCCCTTTGGGGAGAGTGATGTCCCCACAAATTATCACAATAATAACAATCCTAAGCACTCAATCAGTTGTGAGGAATTTGGGCACCCAGGTTGATAGCAACCTGACATTTGACCACCATGTTGCTTCCATGGTACGGAAAGCCTTTTACATGGCCCACCTCATAAGTAAGGGTATCTCATCCAGGAACAAGGAGGTCATAATATCCCTGAATTATTCCCTTATAAGGCCCATTATTAAGTACAATGCACCTTTCGGCATGTACCTCATAAAACACGTGTAGCAGCTGGAGAGACCACAGAGGTTCCTCACCAGGGGAATCCAAGGCTTCAAACATCTACCATACACTGACAGGCTAAAAGCCCTATCCTTCTACTCAGTTTCATACACACTCCTCAGAGGTGACCTCTGTCTGGCATATAAGGTGATTATGGACCCCACCTTGATGGGACTGGTGAATATCCGCAAGTCAAGCTCCACTTGAGTAACCTGCATGCGTGGCCTCAACCTTGGCTGTGACATCAACAGGACTTGTTGGTGGGACAGATTTATGTCCCAGAGACTCCCTCATCTATGGAATATACTCCCTTTCCACATTAAGCAGAGTACCTCTTTACCCCATTTAAGCACAGCCTGGATAACTGGATGGGACACAGAAAATATACCCCTGGGATTCCAACCATGTCCCTGCTGGACAGGGTCATTGGGTGCTGATTTGTCTAAACATGGGCTAAACTCTTGGCTAGGCTTACAAGGGCCTCAGGCACAATAGCCAAGTAACCTCCTATGATCCTATGATACTATGAAAGCTCAATAGTTTCTGTCCCTTCCTCCCCGCTTTAAGCCTCACCATCACATGATTCTATCAGTGTGATCTATTTCTAGGTCTTCACAATGGTATTGCATCATTTCTCTCAGCTGTGCCTCCTCTCTACTGCATTCTTCCTTACCAGCCCTGACAGCAGAAATATGAGTTGTGTGTCACTATGCTGCAGCTACAAGTTCCTTTTGTTTATGTTGAACCTCAGACAGCTCTAGGTACAGAGCTTCAGTATCCATCATTACAACATCTAGCTGCAGCAAAATCGCATCAATCTTGCTGAACATATTTTAAGAATTAACTTCTCCAACCCCAATGTGTTGCCCCCTCTAAACACCTAAAGGCTATGGGAGCAACATGTTTTAGCTTTATTGTACCATTTCATTCCTATTCACTTAAAAAAAAGTGTGGCCATGCCTGAGTTAACAAAACTAGGTAGCCATCCTAATTTTTCATCACTAGCATCCACTCCCCCGGCTTAAAGCTTTTTTGATATCAAAAGGACTGCACCCACATTAGATACTGTGTCACCTTATTTCAAACCTACCGAAAATTTCTTTCTTAAATCTCCTTTAATGAAATATTTTGATTATGACTTAATCTGTAAAATCTATGTCCATCAAGCTAGTCAGCTGATTTTTTTTGTTGTCAAAATTTTGTTTTCACCTCAGTAAGGGAAATTGATCTGTAACTGCCTGGGTACATCTTGTCTTGTCCTCCTTCGGATAATACAATGACCTTATCATTTTATATGAAGAGGTAACTTCCTACTGCTAGCCCTGTTGAACACCTCTCCATGAGACTTCAGAAGCTCATCTATAAGAAGTTGGTAGTTCTCCATGGTTAATCCATACTTTTCTGCTGAGTTCCATCTTTTTATGGACCATGCTGTCTTTCAGCTCTTTCAGGCTTGATATTTATTTTGTTTATTCTTTTTTTTTTACCCAGACAGTGCTTTTGTTCTTGTAAACTTTTGTAATCTTGCCATGCAACCCTTACTATCTCTCCTTCAGGATTTCCAAGACTTTCCTTGATTTATAAATCTCCTCATAGAAGAATAATAAAAAATCCCCATAATTTCTCAGCTCTGGCCATTATCACTCCTTTAGCTTTCTTATGCTTGGTGATCTGTGATTCCTTCCTCCTCTTCTTCATTCTCCAAGTGAGTGATCTGGCAACCCTTTCACCTTTTGTCCATCACAAATTCTGATTAATACAGATCCCTTTTACAATCCTTCATGTTTCCCTTTCCAAATTGACTGTGCTAGCAGTCACTGCATCAAAGGTTTACCATCTGTCTTTTTGCTACAAAAACTAGCATCTCCTCTTTTACTGCAACCTGCAAAGCTAATTTCTACATGCTTAATTACTGACTCTTCTTATCCTCTCCAAATGACTTCTCCCTCTTATCTTGGATCCCCTCTAGACCACCAAAGTGACTCATTGATTAAAATTATCCTGTGATTTTCTTTCATACTCTCATACTCACATCAGTTAGTTTCTGTTACGGACTCTGTCTTGCTTTACTCCCCTATATCTATTCTTCTTAATTCCAGGCACTTCTTTGAGGGAAAACCATTTGTCTGTACCTTTAAGACCATTCGTATATGGTCAGATAAGCATTTTTCACATATCTCACAATGTTGAACCCTACCCGCCTCTTCTTGAATTCCCATTTGGTCCAATCTGCTTCTATCTGTACAAATCCCTAATAAATGTAAGGATATATAAACCACATTTTCCTTTTATGTTGACTCCCACAAATAGCTGACCAGTCTTCTATTTTTCCATCATTTCTAGTTGCTTCTTAGGTGTATAGTTCTTTCCCAAATATCATTTCCATTTCTGTGGAAAATGCTAACAATTAAATTGTTGTCACTAATCTTCAAATCTGTAACCATTTGTTCTTTCTAATGTCCCTTCTGTCTGTATTTGGGCCACATATGTTTTCCACATTAATTTCCTCACTATGACCTGTATTATACAAAAACTTTCATCATCCTCTTCAAGGACAAATGGAAGTATTCCCTTTAGGCACTTTCTGGATCATTAGAAGAAGACCTCTTTGTCCCTGATCTCACTGTAATGTAACACCTCCCAATTCTTTCCTTCATTTTGTGAGCTTCTCGCTTTCCCTATTTATCTCTTGCAACAGGACAATGACATCACCTATTCTTTACACACCTCTTTGGATCTTGATAGGGTAGCAGGCACCCCCTGCTTTATATGATGTCGTCTCATCCCTCCCTCCTCAATGTCTAACATCCTCTTCCCCTTTTTATCACTCCATTTTCACTGAGCAAAGTATGATAGATTATTTTGAACATTGATGGCTATGCTTGGCTCCATGGATGGAGTGATGCATCAAGACATCCTGTATCCTAGGATGATTTTCCACTGTCAGTCAATACTATTTGAGCCATTAATGTCCTTACCGTTAACCTAGCTACTGACTGTAACATAAAGGGACAGACTTTTTTACTGATTTAATACCTTATCAGGAATGATAACCCTAATCCCATTCCAAGTTCCCCTGATTATTCCCTGGTCAAATCAATAGCCCAAAAACATGGCATGTGCAACCAGTTAAAATGGTAGCACTAAAATGTAAATTCAGATGATGTACAGCATCATAACCTAACAAGCTGTAGTCCCAGACTATACCTTAACCCCTTCCCTTTGCAAGTACTGACTAGTACAAAACATAATGAAATTCTGCTCTTCCTTTACAGCTTGTCCTCTGAGTGGCACTGAAAACTGTATTAACCAGCAGCAGCACTATACTCCTTATCCACTACCAACATACATTACTGACCCATTGTTTTTATGATTGACATTACACCATTTATTGTGCAACTGCCCTCACTCACACATGCCTAAACCACTTCTGACATGATTATTTAACAGGCTCAGTTTCAGATACTCCTTTATGGTTGAAATAAATTATGAAATCATTTAAAAAAATGCACACAAAGGTGCACTGAAAAAAAGTGTGAGGAGTTATAGTTTTAGTGATATAAGTTTAAAACTTTCACATAAAATGCTTCCTCAGGCAACATTACTCAAAATGTAATCAATTCTATTTATAAAACTAATACACTCACCTGACCACGTCATTCCTGTTTATTACTACATTTTATAAAAATGTATATATTAAATAATAAAATACATTAATTCTATCTTACATAACTACAGTTATATTTTAATACTGGTTTAATACTAGCAGTACCATTCATACCAGGAAACCTATGTGCTCTAATTATCCATGCCCTATTTATCCACTTGAATGCAGAATTCATCGTTTTCAAAACTATATCACTTCTCCTAGGTTGTTCTTCTATTACGGTATGCTGAGATTCTGGGTTTCTTATATTTTTGTATAAAGCACTGTTCTCTATATGCCTTCTAATATCTGACATATGATCTCTGATTCTCTCTTTCAATTTTCTATAAGTTTTGTCTATAATGTGAAGGTACATTTATTTTAATCAATATTATTTCAAATCAAATGCTAACACATGCATACTGATTCAAAGTGAAAATGTGCTTATTGAAAGAAGCAGAAATGTGTTCAGTGTTTACTAAAACACAGGACATGGTTCAGCAGGTTTATTTCAAAACGTGGTTTCTTACAAAGCTGAAACTGTTGACAGGTGACCTTCAATACACACACAGTACACAGCTGCTAAAGACTTGTTTCAAAATAAAGAATGTATTATTCGAGTTATGAGTGTTTCAGGGACTAATAGAACAACAGAGTATTCTGCAGAATGCTGACAAAGATTTAAGTAACACATATTTGACATTAATTTAGAATGTTTTACGTATACTCTCATGAGATTGTTCTGGTAAAGAAGTTATTAATACATCAATTTAACTAGTGTATGATCTATAGTATGATTCCTAATACCTAACAAAATAATGCTGTAGTGTTTATTTCTGATTGGTCAGGACAGTTTTATATGGTACAAATGTTTGATATTGATTCTTCTGAATGTATATAAAAACCTAGAAAAAGAAATTAAAAAAATGAAATGTGGAGATGGGTTATTGATTGTCTAGTCTCCTCATGCATGTGATATTAATAAATTAATTATTATTCTATGCTGAATTGTGGTGTGAAGTCAGATATTTTGATACCTTAACAGTTTAATGGCATATGCTCAATTTGCAAGCCCTGTGCATGTGTTGCAACATCAGAAAGTTACTTTGGGCCCACATATTGACAGGTTTTCTGTCAAGTAGCTTTCTGCTGTTTTTGTACATGCCACACTAAGCTTTTCATTGAGCAATAATAAGTAAAGCTTTATTGACTTTGTTAGTTTTAATTGTATGTGAGAGGCTCAATTAAATGTAAGTTTTGATTATATGATGTTGAAATTATTTTAACGAACATATGCTCTTTTCTCAACAGCTCCTGATTATGCGTAAGTATACATTAATCAATTTTCTAGACACTGGACAAGTTTTCAACCATGTAGGGGACCATGGCAACCCTGGGAATAAAAGTGGGTTTCTAATCAATAGCTGTGGTATTTGGCTGCTGGTAAAATGCCAGAGTAGTGGCTGATGATAAGCATCAGGTAGAAGTGGCAGGTGATAATCAATAGTCATGGTGTTTGATTGCTAGTAAATCCCCAGGCTGGTGGCTGATGATAAAGCACTAGGTAGAAGTGACGAGTGAGAATCAATAGTCGTAGTGTTTGGCTGCTGCTAATGTGCCAGGGTTGTGGTTGCTGATAAAGCACCAGGTAGAAGTGGTGGGTGAGTATCTAGTCATAGCTGAAATATCTATTACTTTAGTATGGGTATTTGACTGCTGGTAAAGCACCAGGAATATTGGAATTTGGCTGCTAGTTAAGTGCCAAGACCTAGGTATTGTTTTCCGCTGCTGCTGCTTAAGTGCCAGGGTAGTATATTAGAATAATATGGCAGCCTCTTATAATGGGGGCAAACAGTACTGTAGTAAAGGAACTGGAGAGAGGAAATCTGGCAAAATATATGTGGGATGAAAAGGGTAGAGCACTTGTAAATATTTAAATGGATGGGCAGAACTAACAGCTAAAGATAATGCTTTGAAATTTCTTGAATAGGAGACTTTTGATAAAAAAATAATATTAGAAAATCTGAAAAATAGACTTAGGCAGCATGATAATTAGGTACTGGCTTCTTGTTGGTCAGCTTTTGATGACTGGCAGGAAGAGTGGAAAAATCGAGAGAATCACGCAATTGTTAGTTAAAATTTAATTTGGCTAGATTAAAAACACAGCTGCTAATAGAACAGCAAATAATTTACAAACATGTGTGAATAATAGAACACAGAACTGGGAGATGTTTCCTCTCAAAGCAGATACAGCAGATTAAACAAAAATCATCTGATGATTCATAGGTTCATAGGTTCATAAGTTGGTACTAGGCTATCGACCCTAGGGCCTATACAAGCCTAGCCATAACAATTCCCTGGATATTTCTTCTTGCAATATTTACTTCCCTGGACCCCTGTCTAGCAGGGTGACTGACATGATCCCCGGGGTGAATTTCATATCTCCCATCCAATCGTCAAGGTTCCTTCTGAAGAGCGCCAAGGAGGCGCTCTGCTTAACATGTATGGGCAGTCTATTCCAGAGTATGGGGAGTCTCTGGGTCAGGAACCTGGATGATGACTGGATTACATTACCAGTTGTACCTCCACTGCCATATAACCCATTAGAACCTCAAAATGTAGTTAGTAGTGCACCAGCGGAAGTACAAAATGTGGAGATAAAATCATGAGATGGTAGTGTTGGATCTCTAGAAGTTCCTTTAACAACATCAATATAGCCCTCTACGTCAGGATACCAAACACAATCTTGCCAACAGTGGCACATAGTGATAAGTTTAAAAAAATGTTTATGCAACTTAGTGGAAAAATGAAACCCACATATTCTTCATAGAAATCAGGTCACAAACTTAAAAATTCACAATCTGTGACAAAACAAGTAAAATATAAATTCAAAGGTAAAGGACATTATAACTCATTTTCCAATAGTAATTGATGGGGAGGAGTATTGGATAACTGCTTCAGCTCAGAAAATGGATATAAGATATCTGATTCTTCATCTGCTTCTGATGATTCAGATAAACAAATGCACCCATTACAAGAAATCTGAAATCCAGCAGCAACTAGAAATAGTGATGCAGAACCAAATATAAGAATAGTACGACCATTGACAGCAGTAGATTTTCATACTGTTGCAGATGAATTTTCTCCTATACGAATGCGCAGAGCAAAATATGCTAAAATATTAGAAGTTCATGTACAGCTACAAAAACCCTACAATTGAAGATGTCAGAGCTATGTTAAAAGCCTCAGCACCATCCAATATCTTTAAAAATATATGGGATGAGACTAAAATAGGAGACGTTATTCCAAAGCACACAAATGCTAGATTTACAGCTGCTAGAGACAACCTCTTAAAAGCTATTACTATAACTTGTCCACCTACACTAAAGTGGGACAGAATAAGGACAATAATACACAAAGAAAGTGAAACAGTAGATGAGTATTTAAAAAAAAAGATAGACACATTTGAAGCATTTTTAGGACACCGTAAACCAACAGATGGAGTGGTAACCAGTGGGTTATCAGCAGCATTTGCAGAAGAGTTAAGAGACTAGCTTAAGAAAGTATGTTCAAGCTGGCCACGTTTGGGAATACACAAAATTGTTAATCAGGCACAATATATTGCAGATAACCTCATTAGAGAAGAAAAGGGACAGCAGAAGAAACTGATTGATGTACAGTTACAGCAATTTAACACTGATGTTAGAGGGCATACAAAGGGAAGTAAAGCTGGGCCATTCAGAGTCCATGCAGTCACCCACAGCATCATATCAATTTTAGCAAAATCAACCCCAAGATTTATCACAGCAACCAATAAATACAAATACAAATGCTACTTTTAATTGTAGCCAGCAAGGGCACTGGTGAAATAAATGTCCATTTCCAGGACAACAAATACATTCACCACCATATATTGCACAGATGCAAACACCTATGTATCAAAGTGGTAGCAATCCTCCTGTATGGAATTCGGGTCTATATTAGAACATCCAAGTTTCAAAACTTCGAATGTTCTAATATTGAACCCTATTAAGTGAAAGCTAAAAACATCGAACATGCAGAACAGTGAATTTTTTCCTAGGGAAAAAATTTGTTGTTCCAAAACATATACACACAACACAAGCACACCAAACAAACAGCAATCCACACACATACACCTACAATCTTACACCTAACCCTACACTAAACTATACACACACCACTAACTATCCACTTGTATTAACCCAGACCCCCAACCCTAAGGTCCGTCACTATCGCACACTTATCTGACCCGTGCCCTAACCCTAACTCACCTAACCCGCCCTAACCCTCACATCCACACAATCACACACATACCTAACTCACGCCCTAACCCTAACTCACCTAACCCGCCCTAACCCTCACGTCCACACAATCGCGCACATACCTAACCCGCACCCTAACTACCCTAACCCACACTCAATTGCACACTTACTTGAACCCGACCTGTAACTTTCCACCATAGCACTGAAAATACTGAAGCAACAGAATCGGACAACCGAATTCTTTCCCTAGGAAAAAATTTGGTTTTCTGTTGCTTCGATATTTTCAACTTTCGCGTAATAGGGTTCGATATTAGAACATTCAAAGTTTTGAAACTTCAATGTTCTTATATAGACCCTGGAATTTGACCTGCTAACCTTGAGAATGGCAGAATAAATATTAGGATAGCCATGGGCAGAAGCTACAGCTTTTTCCTTTGGTACCAGTAAATATTAAGATAAATAATACTTCTGTTCCATTTCTTATTGATACAGGAGCAACTAGGTCAAAGATTATTTCAGCAGGTGCACAAAATATCCCTTTGACATAAAAGGTAATTTTTGGTGTAGGAGTTTCAGTAGAATGTATAGATTCTCCAGAAACTGACCCTGTCTCTGTTGAAACTGGTTCCTTAACAGAGAAACATGCTTCTATTATAGGAAATTCATCACATTAAATCTTTTAGGTAGAAACTTATGTAAACTTTGATGTACCGTTTACTGCACATCAGATAGTTTATTTCTAAATATCTGAAATTATACTTTCAAATCATATTTTGATGAAATTATCCCAAATGAAAATAATCTTTTTGTTTTCTTAACAGACCAAAAAATGGTAGAAAAATACAAATATGAAGAATTCCAGATTACCCCTGCATACTTTGGACCCCCCCCCACATGATAATGAGGTAGGACTGATACAAGAAACAGAGCCTGTCCTAATCACATTAAAACCTGGTAGGTGTTTACTGATGGCAGTTCAGTATCTTTTGTCATTTGAAGCAGAACAAAGAATAAAACTTGTAATTTCTGCACAGTTACAACAAGGCATAATTGTACAAACACGTAGTCCCTGTAATACACCTATTTTGCCAGTTAAGAAACCAGAAAAGAATATGTATAGATTAATTCCAGATTTAAGTGCTGTAAATGCAATAGTCTTACCAACATTTCCAGTTGCACCTAATCCTGCTACAATATTAAGTTTGATTCCTATAAATGCTAATATTTTTTCTGTAATAGATATTTCATCAGCTTTCTTTTGTATACCAATACATTCAGATAGTCAGTATCTTTTTCTATTTACATATAAATGTCAACAATGTCTTAATTGCCCTAAATGCTAGGAGTCTTAACATGAAACTGCACTCACTGGAAGTAGTCCTCACCTTGGAAGATGCAGATATTTGTGCAGTCATGGAGACCTGGTTCAAGGCTGTGGAGAGAACCCCAGCCATACCTGGTTACACCTCCTTCCACACATTTAGACAACAAACTGAAGGTATGAAAACTAAAGGAGGCAGTGTATCAATAATCATTAAAGATAAATACACCTCTAGATTGGTTAAATAGTATGATTCCCTAGAGATACTTCAAGTGCAATTAACTGTTGGTAGGACAGATATTCAAGTCATTGCAGCAACAGTCCCCCCTCCATGAATCAGGACACCCACTCTGCCTATTTGGATCTACTTGAGTCTATCAAGATACATCTGAACACCATGATTTTGGGTGACTTTAACTACCCATCCATTGACTGGGCAAATTACTCATGCTCAAACTCACTTGCCCAAAGGTTCCTCAACTTTGTTAACTCCATTCCCTTGGGCCAGTTGTTTGACACCTCCAAAAGGGGTGCCAACATCCTGGATCTGGTGCTTACCAATATGGGGAACCAATGTAGCCCCCCCCCCCACTGTGAGGTATTCCATGGTGAGATCTGACCACAAATCAGTCTCATTTGAAGTAACTATTATACTTGACCCCCCACCCCCAGCAGCAACTAAACTAAAAAAAACTTCTCCAAAGCAGATTAGTACCTCTTATGGGATGGTATAAATAGCTTCATTGCACCTCCCCCCTCAGATGGAACTGGCAACTATGCCAAGTTCTACACCAATGTTTTATACAAACACCTGTATAACTGCATTGATTCAGCAGTACCTGATTGGAAATGGACATTTATTTCACCATTTATTTCACCAAAACAAGCTCCGCAAAGAAGAGCAAACCTGCTTGGTGGACAACTGCCATTAACAGGCTTTAAAATAAGAGGGAGAAATTGCTGTCCAAGAGTACGGGGGAGCAAGTGCTAAACTAGACACACTCCCTCCTCAGCTTAAACAAGCAAATAAGACATCTTGTGAAGTCCTTCAAAGCAAATTATGAATCCATTTAGCTTCCTCAACTAAGGACAACCATAAGGCATTCTTTAGTTACATCTGTAACCTAAAAGGAAAGGCCCAGATTTGTGCTGAATTGGTAGCTAATGTTACCATATAAACTGAGCCTGTGGACATAGCTAACGTGTTGGCCAACAGGTTCTGTGAAAATTTCACTCCCTTGTTCCCACCACATGTACGCCATGACATCCCTATCACCTGTCCCCTACCTTGTATCTCTAAAGAGCATGTCCATAAATGTCCTCTCTAAGGCCAAAAATACAGCATCTATGGGATCTGATACATCCCAGGCTGCTTCCTACATGGGCTCCAACAAGAATTATCAATGCCATTGGGTACTCTTTCCAATCATAGTCTAAGCACCGGCTTCATCCCAGCTGAATGGAAAATGGCCTCCGTTATTCCCTTACACAAAAGTGTTGCTTCCACTGACCCCCAGGAACTATAGACCTATTAGCCTGGCTAGACTTATCTGCAATGCCATGGAGTGAATCCTCATGGACCTTATCTTCAAAAATATAGGCAATCTCCAAACACTTGACCCTACTCAGTTTGGATTTGTCAAAGGGAGATCACACCTGTTAAACCTGTTGGACGTCTTTGAGACAGTCACCAAGTCCCTGGATGAGGGAAAATCTCTGCATGCAGCCTACCCAGACTTAGCCAAGGCTTTTGACACTATCCCTCACTCAGGCCTCATTGACAAACACACCTGGCTAGGTATAAATCCTTTTGTCATTAGATGGGTGACTAACTGGCTCACTGAAAGAACACATATAGTCAAAATAGGGGAATCCACCTCCAACAGCAGACTTGTAACCAGTGGTGTTCCACAGGGGATCAGTCCTGGGACCTCTGTTGTTTAAAATCTATTTCTCCAAAGTACAAGGAAAAACTGAAGGTCTGTGGCTGACAAAGTTTGCTGTTGACTGCAAACTGGGAAAGGTCATAGAATCTCCAAATGATGTCGAATCAACATCCTACAAGAGGACCTTACACAAACAAATGATTGGTACCAAAGTCATGACCTTAAACGCAATGCAAAAAAATGTATTATCATCCCTTTCAGTAACAGCAATAGTCATGTTAATTATCACATTAACAGCAATGCCCTAAGTAGACACTCAGTGGTGAGAGAACTGGGCACACAGGTTGAGAGCAATCCTACGTTTGATCACTGTGTCTCCACAGTGGTAAGAAGGGTATTCTATATTGTTCATCTCATATGTAAGGGCATTGCCTCCAGAAAAAAAGAAGTTATAACCTCCCTGTCCTCTTCCCTCATCAGGGCAATAATTGAGTGCAATGCCCCTTTTGGTATACCATTCCAAGCACCTGCAGCAATTGGAGAGACCACAAAGGTCCCTCACAAGGAAAATTAAAGGTCTTCAGCAGCTGTCCTGTGTGAATCATCTGAAATCACTGTCACTTTATTCTGTTTCATACAGACTACTCAGAAGTGATTTGTGACTTGCATATACGGCAGTCTCTGACCCTTCTTTATTGGAAATGCTGTATATCCGCAAGTCAAATAGTACACGGGTTACTCGCTCCAAAGACCTTACCCTGGTATGTGCATTAATAGAACCTGCTGGAGGGTAATGGCCATGACAGCATGTATAGTAAACATTGCGGCTCCACTGGCTCTCAGGCATGAGAATTATGTAGCAGTTCCACATGCAGTAGAAGCCTTATTATTAAGATGAAAACTCAGTACTTGCTGTCATCTAGATTGACAAAGTATGAAGTATTGTTACTGAATAATGTCATTAAAAACTGTTACATGTCCACCACTTAACCCTGCTTCCATAATTCCTACAGCTAGTGATGGAAAACCATACCACTGTGTTTTTGTTGTTAACTCTCTTCTTTCTCCTAGATTAGACTTGAGACACAGTCCTTTGGAAAATCCAGAACTTATCTTATTTGTAGATGGCTCCTTTACATGAAGAGAAAATGGTGAATTGATAGCACATTATTCATTTGCACCCAGCATAAAGTTTTATTGACTTGACAATTAAAAGGAGGAGTTTCAGCACAGATAGCTAAATTAGTGGTATTAACAGAAGCATGCAAATTAGCCAAAGATAAATCAGTAACTATTTATACTGACTCTTGCTAATGGTATCATACACAATTTTTGTACAGTCTGTAGAGAGAGAGGAGTTATTTAACTTCATCTGTGGCAAAAATTGAAGATGCACAATTTGTAAGCGATCTTCTGTAAGTGTTGTTATTACCAAAGGAGATAGCTGTAGTAAAACGTGCTGCACGCAGAACTCATAGCTCAAGAATTACTGAAGGTAATGTTCTCGCAGATAAAGCATCAATATATGCTGCATTGTCTTATCTTGTTCAGGCAACATTTATGCAGCAATTGAATTATGCTGATTTATCTTTACAGGAACTTTTTTCATTACAGAATCAAGCTGAAAATTCTGAGAGAGGAAACTGGATAAATGATGGCTGCACTCGCTGTTTGGATTCATTCTGGTGTCACCGCAGATGGCCATTTGGTAGCCCCTTTAAATTTTCTAAGTTCTTTAGTTAAATCATATCTCCTTTCATGTCATTTGGGTAAAAATGCCTTGGTAAAGCAAATATCAAATGGTTGATATGCACCATATCTCTCAGAAGCTGTTCAGCATTTTGTGAATACCTGTGTAGTGTGTTTAGAATACAATATTGTGAAATCAAATATTTCTCCTATAAAATCAATTCAAAGATGTTCAGGTCTATTTTGTATCCTTTAATGGGACTTTATTGAACTCCCACAAGTATTAAAATTTCCATTATGTATTGGGAATGCTTGGCATTTTTTCTGGTTGGGTAGAAACTTATCTGTGTGTGAAAAATTATGCTAGTGCAGTAGCTAAGAATTTATTGAATTAATTGATCCCTAGATTTGATTGTTCCATGCTGCATAATATCTGATCAGGGAACTCATTTCACTAGCTGAGTGATAAAACATCTTTGCAAAGCATTAGGAATTACAGTAAGCTGTCATTGTCCTTATAGAACACAAGCTTCAGGAATAAATCTGTACTAAAAAATGTGGCATTACTTATTATTTCTAAAAGCTTTGATAATGTTCTAATTTCTCATAAGGATTTTACTGTTCCATATAAATGGAAGGCTTGTGCAGCAGTAATGATTCCATTTCCCAGGTTCATATGTGCCAAGCCCTTAAATGCTGTTTGATTTATAGTATTATTCTTAACCCATGGAGCAGATATCTTGCTCAGTGGGTTAGGAATGTCTTTCCTGCAGTGACCATTGTGACTTTTTTCTTTCAGTAAAGTCTTTATGTGTATAGATTTAGTGATTTGAGTTAATTGCTTTGAATACAGAACAGGATGGTGCTAGATTCAACTGTAGCATCTAAGGCTGGGATGTGTGCTTTAATCCATGCTGAGTGCTGTGTGTACATACCAAATAATTTTGATCAAATTAATAATCATTTAGAATCAATTTAAAAGGTTGCAGGTAATGCACATGCTGAAGATACTGACAGTTCAAAATGGGCATAGGTAACAAGGTTGTTTTCAGGTTGGGGAGGAAATATTTTAGTTTTTCATGCATATAGCTCTCATAATAATCATGATAGCACTATTACTTTTTTTAATTAAAGTTTGTATTTTAAAATTAATGTCGACCTGAAAGAATGTCAACTTGCAAATATTTGAAACACTGCCTTTGACCAAGAAGGAAAATAATCAAGATATAATTAATGTGGAAAAAGAAATAATAATAGATTTTGGTAAAATCTGTGACAAGCTATACCATGGAAATGTGAAATAGATTCATAGTATTGAATGCATTATTGAACAATCTGCTGATGATTTTGAGTGTGAATATTCTAATTGCATTTTCTTACCTTTAAAAGGGAAATATACTTTTATCTCAAACAAAAACATATTTTTAAAATAGCTACTTAAAGATTGTAAATGTAAATGGAAAGGGAAAACATTTGTAAAAAAATGTTTCATTTGTAGTGATAGAGTTCAAAATCATCAAAAGAAAGTAAATACTGCCCAATTTTAAAAAGTTACTTTGATGTGGGTGATGCTTCATAGCATCAGATGGGGGAATGTAAAGGTACAATTATTTTAATCAATATTATTTCAAATCAAATGTTAAATTACAGAGTGTGCATACTGATTCAAATGTTCAGAAGTAAAATGTGCTTACTGAAAAAAGTAGAAATGTGCTCAGTGTTTACAAAAACACAGGGCAGGGTTTTATTTCAAAACATGCTTTCTTACAATGTTAAAATTGCTGAAAAGTGACCTTCAGTATATGGTACACAGCTGCTAAGGAAGTCTTATTTCAAAATAAGGAATGTATTACTTGAATTTTGAATGTTATAAATAGAGAACTGTTTTAGGGACTAATAGAACAATAGAGTATTCTGCAGAGTGCTGACAAAGATTGTAGTACACATTTGACACTAATTTAGAAAGGTTCCTAATACCTAGTGAAAATAATTCTGTAGTGTTTATTTCTGATTGGCCAAGACAGTTTTGTATAACACAAGTGATTGATATTGATTATTCTGAAACTGCATGAAAACCTTAGAAAATGAATAATTTAGGAGGTGGGCTATCGATTGCCTAGTCTGCCCACATGTGCATTATTAATAAATTAATTATTATTCTCCACTGAACTGTGGTGTGAAGTCTGAAATTCTGAAAACTTAACAATATAAAATGCCTCACATATGTCATATTGTGCCATATAAATGATGTTTCTACTATCACAGAGTATACATTAATATTCTACACTTCTAATGATGCTTATTGTACAAATTGTATATTTTTATTCATAAATTTTTAGAAGCTAGTTTTCGTACTTGCATTATGTCCCTCTTCTATCACACTTCCTCTTACATACTGATCTTATCTGCTCATTATAACACAACTTATTCCTTATCATCTGAACTTTTTATATACAAACTTAGGGCTTCCATTTGTGTTCTTTTAACTGTGGTCCATTTTGTAAAATATGCCAGTGTCTTTGATGAGAGCTTTAATATGTACTGTTCCTCTATCATGTATTAACATGTATCTTATGTGATTATGACCCTCATTCTTAATTCCCTAATGTCAATTTGCTTCCCTTTGTCTCTTACTCTTTATATCGATTATGCACTCATTTCATTTTTATTTTATTATTATGCTTTTTCACCATTCATAAGGGTATAGTCAGAAAGACTGAAAACAATGCTGTTACCATTCATTGCTTGGAGCAACTCCTCCTCATTGGACCCTGATTGTGTTTGTCTCTCCCTCTGCCTTGCTCGTTCTGCCTGCTGTTGTATCATTTGTTCCTCTGGAGAAAGGCAGAGGTTCTTGCTGCAATGTTGGATATTCTAAAGAGTCCAAAGCTGTAACAATATTTGAATCAACAATGACTTTTTCTAACTGCATATTCTCTTCAGTAGTACACAAGAAAACAGCGAAGAAAGCACATATATGCATATCAGGGGAATGCACCTTCCATTTTGTATTTAACAATATAGTGAAAGATCAGGTATTAAGGGTAGCTAGGTTACATACCCAAAATGCTAATATGGGGAGACAACTACTGTGATTATTGAATTTAAGAGTAGAGCTTATGATATTAAAAAAAATACATGATGGGAGAACAGAACATATTAAAGCTGACATCAAAAGACATTGGCATGTTTTACAAAATGCATGACATTTAAAAGAACATATAAAAAGAGGCCCTAAATTTGTTTATAAAAAAATTTCAGATGATAAAAAATAAAAAGATCAGTATGTAAGAGGAAGTGTGATAGAAAAGGGATATGTATGTACACAATTTAGCTTCTGTAACAGTATAAATAAGAATAAACAATTTGTGCATTCAGCATCAATAGAAGTGTGTGATATTAATATATATTCTGATTATGATAGTAGAAACATTATTTATATGGTACAATGTGACTTATGTGAGGCATTTTTATATAGACAAAACTAACAGAAAATTAAAAGTGAGAATCAAAGTCTTATATAATATATTAGAAGATATATAGAGACCAGTGCTTTATACAAACATATAAGAGACACAGATTCATAACACACCTTTAAATTTGTAGTATTGCAGGTAATAGAGGAACAACTTAGGGGAGGCGATATAGTGTTGAAAGCAGAGAATGCTGAGTACAAGTCAATAAATAGATTTTAGAGTACATAGGTTTCCTGGCTTGATAGTACAGTTAGTATTAAACCAGTATACAAAAATGAATGTAGTTATTTAAGAGAGAATGAATGTGTTATGTGTTTTAATTATTTTTATAAAATGTAGTAACAGACAGGAAATGACGTAGCTATGTGATTTTTATTAGTTTTATGAATAGAGTTGATTGTATTGTGGGTAATGTTGCATGGCAAAGAATGTTACGTGAACGTTTTTAACTTGTATCATTTAAATTACTTATGGTTCCAGTGCACCTTTGTTGGGATTTGTTAATCTTTCTTTTTTGGAACTCACTTAAATTTAACAGCTGTCTTTGCTTTTTGATTACATTTATTAAAAAACAAAACTTTCTTAACAAAGAACTAGGCATAGATTGTAAAAGAATATCTAGACAGCGATTGTAAAATAATATGTTTAGAACAGTACGAATGTAACAATGTTATCCTGTAAGGGTTACATTCTTTTAAAATAACTTCTTGTAGATTATGTAATTTCTCATTCAGAGATGAATAGGAAACACAGGTAAGACCTGTATAAATGCATCCTTAGAATTATTGATATAATATGACTTAAAACTGTCAGCACTGTATAATGACCTGCAAATAAGTAGACAGTTTTTACACGTCCTCATTCAACAGATATTTGTAATGCAATGTTACATATTTCTGTACCATTACATTACAAAAATTTGTTGAAGTCTTTTAATTTAAAATTTAAATTTCTGTAACTCTCTCTAACTCTGATAGCAGGTCAGTTGCTAGGGATCTAAACAGCGTGTCAACAAGATGACTTCTTATACAGTGATATTTTACAATTGCCGTGTGGAAGATCCAGCTGAAAAAAAGAGTCAGGCATCATGAAGTCAGGAGAACTCCTTCGGTACAATTTAATGTTGATGAAAATGTGATTTAACAGAGAACAGAGAAAATGATCAGCATTTTTGAAGGTCAAAGAAGAGAAATGACAAATGAGATAGTAAAAGGTGAAAAAAAATGTTGCAATCCCTCATCCATCGAGAGGCAGCACATGGTGAGCACAGTAAATTCAACAGCTGAAGTACAGATGCTACAGTCAGTATTTTAAACAAGGGCTGACATATATATCCACCCCTAATCCAAATGATTTCAGCTGTTTCTGGGCAGTACGACTTCTCAGAAAATTATAACTGAAGTTGTTTTTCCTTGATTTCTTGTGGCATGGCATTCCTGCAACCTCACTTCCCTGCCCAGTTCTATGTAAAACAATATTGCTCAGTTTTTGTATGTATTCAAATAGGATGCAGAGGTCAGATACATACACTGTATGCAAATGTTTTATTTGCCTTCATCTGACCCCTTGCTTTGCTCAAGCTTGCTATTAAAGAATTTTATGAAACAGTATCTGGGAGGATCTGTCTGTTTGTCTGCCTGTCTGTGTTTTCCTCTTGGCTGGTTAGTTATCAGGAGCTCATGACATAAGAGTCATAAACAAGTCTGAATTAAAATCAGCCAGTTGAAAAGTTGTTCAGTGGAGAGCTCTATTTATAATGTGTTCATTAAATAAAACTGTCTTTCGGCTTTTATCGGTTAGGGGTCACCACAGCGGAACTCCGGTCCGTTAATGATTGGCAGTGAATTTTTATGGTGTCAAGGTGCCAGCCCAGTGCCCAACCTTCAAGGAAGGTACACTCACTCACTCATGCATGCATCTACCTGCATGTCTTTTAAAGTGAATTCAACTGTGGGGAGGACATGCAGACTCTGCACAGAAGGCACTCCAGCTGAGAATCGAACCGGAGTACTGCTGAATCCCATCTTTTGCCAGTAAGCATATTGCTTCCCATTGCAGTTTGTATACTTTCATTGCATACTAATGATGCTAATATTACAAATGACTATCTTATGATTTATAGTATCACCACAGCTGGAAGGCAGTGCAATACAATACAGTTTCAGGTATTAGCCTAAGGCCATTTTTGCCTGTCATATCTTATAATACTCTGCTATATTTAACACATGCATCACCAACTACAATAATTAACGTGAACCTCCTGTACTTTCTGTGAAACAGATGCTCTCAAACTTTGCATGGTTCTTCAACTAATGAGACCTTGTCAAAAGCAGCACCAAAATGTAATCACATGACAATTAAGTGGTCTCAAGTAACTAAACTATAGGTATGCAATCTATTAAAGCAAAATATATAAAGTTACTGCCTCCCACTTGCTGTCCTTTTCAGAATATAGCAGTACCATATATGCTAATGAAGTTCAAACCTTTCATAGCAACATATACCATAATGAAGGTTTGAGGGATTTTAAGGATGTTCATTTACCTACCTATTAGTGTGTGCTCAATAGAGTGATTTAGAGAGTAACATATTTTCTTGGAAGATGTGCTATCTAACATGCAGTCATATTTTCCTTATGCAGACACTACAGGATCTTAACAGTTTATGCTGGAAATAAATGCCAGTTTGTTCTCACAGACTGACTTTGTTGTCTGATAAACTTGAATGATAGATCCAGTCAGGTGTGCAGGTGTGTGGGACATGCATGCTAGTGTTCTTCTTTAACACAGCATAACCTACACTGAGGGGGCCGAATGGAGAGATGAAAGAAGTCTGAATGGAAAGATGAAAAGTCAGCAAGCAAAGGAGAGTAGTAGTTCTGAAATTGAATTCATCCTCAAGTCTTGGTGAGTACCTTCATGAGATGGACCCTGTTTTCACAATATCTCACCAAGGTGACATTGATATAAAGACTGTATTTATATAGCATATATCATGGACAGATGTAGATCAAAAACTAAAAAAGTAGCTGGATGCACAAGACCCAGGATAAAAAAGTGTACAATCCTGGTAGGTGCACTGGTGCCAGGACTGGAAAAGATGACAGTGTAGAATCCTCAAAATACAGAAACATTCCTACAATGGGGCCAGGCCAGGCCCAGGGGAGGATGACCCTCCTGTAGTAGAAGGAAGTAGCAGTCCAAAAAAAATCACAAAAACTGATAGGCCAAAGAAGAGCCATAAAGATAATAAAGTAGAGTACTGAGGATAAGAAAGACATTACGTATTGTTACTATTACGCAAAAAGCCCAGAATTTCTAGACACAAGATATACAAAATGATTAAGAGAGTAATTAAAGGAAAGAAAAATACTTCTGCAAGAAAAGCTGTCAGAAGCTTCAAATGAAAAATTGTGCTCATTAATACAACATATTTGTGGGAAACAGTATGTAGATCAAGAAGTCTTGATCGGCTTAGAAAAAGAAGCATCTGAGGAGTGCGAACAAAACCAAGAGATATTTGAAAAGTATGAAAAAGAAATACGGACATGGGAAAGAAAGAGAAATGTGATATGATGCAATATTTATGCAAAGGATTAAGCCAAATTAATCAATGTAAAGAGGGCAGCCCCAAAGATATTTGAAGAGAAATACAGGCAAAGGCATCCAGATATGGAAATTTCACAATAAAAAAAAAATAATATCACAAAGATGGAATGTAGAAAAGAACATTAGTAAAGTAGAAGTTAAAAAACTAGAAGTTGAAGTTGTGGAGTGCCTATGAAGTGAATGATTTGATGCAGAAGGTCTAACACAGGTTACAGCACAGCAGGATGGAGTGAGTCCCAAAGCAGGGAGAAGCAAGAAGGTCAGGAGACATCTGAAGAAGAAATATGGACATGGGAAAGAAAAAGACATTTAATATGATGTAATATGCCTCTTGCTCATACCTTCTAGTGTGTTTTGTATAACTGTTTAGTATAATTTTTACTAAAATTGTTATAGTTTATCATTTTATTATTATAATTTTTCTTTTGACCAATGCTACCTCTGTATTGTGATTTTTCATGTCTTTTTACATTGTTAACTTTGTCACTGTTCATGCTTGGAGCTTTTCTCCCTGGGCCTCTACTGAAAATGGACATATATCCAGTTAGACTAGCCCGGTCAACAAATGTAAAATAAAATAAATGCATAATATTTATGCAAAGGAGAAAGCAAAACTAACAATACAGAAAGACCAGCACCAAAGATATTTGAAGAGAAATACAGGCAAAGGAATCCAGACATGGAAAACTTTACAATACAAAAAATAAGAAGATAAAAAGGAAAAGTAGAAAAGGACATTATTAATGGAGAAGTTAAAGAAGTAGAAACTGAGGTTATGGAGTACCTGCGAAGTGAAGGATTCAGTGTAGAAAATCTAATTCAGAAAGCACAGATAGAGCAATGGATATCCAAATGAAGGGGACACCAGTGGAAAAGAAAGCAATTGGTCAGGTTCCATATGAAGATAATTTGGAGCCTTCCACAGGAAACCAGTATAAAGGTTCACTTGAAGCTAGACAGCAAGGAAAGGAACAGGAAACTCTGATGCAGTCAATGTTGAGGAGTGATAGGCCAGTGAATTCCCATATGATAGAGCAACAGACGGCACAGGATGAAACTGATGAGATTGTGTCACAGGAAGATGATATAGAACCTTCTGTAGAATGCCCGCAGGAACTGGAAAACAAGGGATGCACCCTCAGTTTGGAAGAAAATGAGCTAAGAGAAGAATTGCTTAATTTAATAGACATGGACAGATATATCAAGATCACTGAAAGAAATAGACTGCAGAAGGTTAACAAAACCCAAAAAGTCAGAAGTCTGATAAAACAAATGAACACAGTAATTAGAACTGTTCACAGAGATCCATGTGATATAACAGAAGTAAACAGGATATATTACTGTGCAGCTAAATTAATAACCGATACAGTTCTACCACAGGAACACAGGGACGTGAAAGAAAGGAAGGGGAGAAATCGAATACCATCATGGAAATATCGAATAGAAAAAATTATAAAGCAATTAAGACAAGAAATGTTACTGTTCGAAGACTATAGAAGAGGGAAGAGATCAACAAAAATTCTAAGAAAGATAGATGTGATAAAAGCAATGCTCAGTATTAGAACAGACCAGGATCTATCATGCACTATCACAAATAACAAACTAAAAATGTCAGCACAGGCGGAAAAAACTTAGAAGATGCAAAGATAAATATAAAGGAAAAGTGCAAAATAAGCAATTTATTGATGACTCAAAAAGGTTTTATAGAGAACTGGGAAATAAGGTAAAAGGAATTGAAAGACCGCCAAAAAAAGAAGAAATAGATACATTTTGGAGAATTATCTATGAAGATCCTGTGGAAAATAACAAAGATGCTAAATGAATAGAAGAAGTAAAAGAAAGAATAAGAAGTTTAAAGGTACAGGATATGAAATGGGATGAAGTAACAGCTAGAGAGATTGAAACATTAAGAAAAGCCTCTAGTTGGAAAATCTCAGGGCCAGATGCAGGACCTAACCTCTGGTTAAAAGTATTAACATCTTTGCATGAAGATTTAGCCATGAATAAGAACTATTTATATGCACACCCAGAACAGACACCAACCTGGCTAACAACAGGAAAAACAATGCTCCTACTTAAGAGTGAACCTGCAAGCTACGCAAAAAATTATAGACCAATAACTTGCCTTCTGACGACGTATAAACTATACAAGGGAATTGATGCCGACAGAGTTATAGTCATTTAGATGAAAACTCAATTATGGCAGTAGAACAAAAGGGCAATAAAAGAAAGTTATATGGAACAAATGATCATTTGTTGTTAAATAAAGTCATAGTGGAGAACTGTAAAAAGGGGAAGAATCTAAGTATGTCATGGATTGACTACAAAAAAGCATTTGATGTTATCCCTCATTCATGGATAAACGAGTGCTTAAAATGTATCAGATACACCCTACATTGATCGATTACATTACAGTGAACATGAAGCAGTGTCAGACCACTCTGCAATTAAGCAATGATAAAGGACAAATTGTTATCCCAGGGATAAAAATTCAAAGGGGGATATTCCCAGGTAACTCTCTGTCACCGTTACTATTCTGCCTTGCCCTTAATTCATTAAGCTGTTTACTCAACAGCTTAGTCCATGGCTATAATCTGTCTCCTAGAAAACAACAAAGTGTAAAAACGTCTCACCTTCTCATTGTCAATGATTTAAAACTGCATAGTTCATCAGATGATGAACTGAAAGCACAAGTGCAAGTTGTCAAAACTTTTTCAGATGATATAAGAATATCATCTGGTCTTGACAAATGTGCAAAAGCAACCTTTAAAGCAGGAAAACTGCAACACCAGGAAAACATCAGTTTGGAACAAGAATGTGATATAAAAGAACTTGAGCAAGAAGGAGTGTATAAGTATTTGGGAATTGAAGGATCAACAATAAAACATGAACAAATGCGAATAAAACTTAGTAAGGAATACTTCAGAAGACTTAAATTAATCCTGAATACAACACTGAAATCTCGGAACAAAATCCAAGCTATAAACCAGTTTGCTCTTCCTGTCCTGTCCTACCTTATAGTTTTGGAGTGATTGACTGGGCCCAAAACATGTTGGATAGATTAGATAGGAAACTAAGAAGGATGATTCATGCTCACCATATGATTTATAAAAATCAGTGCATACCAAGATTATATATTCCACGTTCCGAAGGAAGGATGGGCCTCATTGAAATTGATTATATGTATAGATCTGCAATCGTGGGACTCCACACATATTTGCTGACCTCACAAGGCCCAAACCTAGTGAAAGTTTTGAAACATGAGGAGAATAAATCTAAGATAACTTCTCTGTTTAATCTAGCAGAAGCTTATTGGCATCAAGCAGGAATGGAAATCAAACCAGAAGTAGATAAAAATCAGGCAGCAACTGAATGTGCCAAAAAAACAAAAGAAAGAATATAATATGAAGGACCAGATGAGAAGGCAAGAAATGAGGAAAATGCATAAATATAGTTGGAAGTATAGGAAACTTCTGGAAGGACCTCATGTTGATCAGGAATGAACACAGGAATGGTTAAGGAGAGGTGAATTCAAACCAAGAGAAGAAAGGTTAATATTGGTGGCCCAAGATAGTGGGCTGCATACACATTGGTTTATAAAGTCCACTGAACATGTGGAAGAAACAGACAAATGTAGGTTTTGTAAAACTGAATTGGAAACAGTTGCACACCTCGTCGCTGGTTGCAACATACTAATAGCAGAAGGAATGTATACTGAAAGGCATAATAACGTGGCAAGACTGTTGCACTGGGGATTGTGCAAACATTATGGTACTGAAGTGGCTGAAAACACTAGAAACATGAACCACAAAGCATCATAGAAAATGAAGAAGTTTACATCACATGGTATCACCCATTACCAACAGTTCAAAAGATAGATGCTAGAAAACCAGATATAGTGGTTCAGGAAAAGAAGACAAAAGTAGCATTGATCATTGAAATTGCCACGCCTAGTGACTACAGTGTCCTGCGTACAGAGAGAGACAAAGTCATAAAATATCAGGATCTGCAGGCAGAAACAAGAGCAATATGGAAAGATACCCAAACAGTCCCAGTAGTAATAGGAGCAACGGGTCTTATAAAAAAGAATTTACAGTCGTATTTAGATATGTTACCAATACATGTAACTCCATATGAACTGCAGAAGGAGTCATTACTGGGCACATTGTGGGTGCTGCAAAGAGCAATACTGACTGACATCAAAGACTGAAACAATACTAATTTCATGAACTTTAATCATACTTTGACTTAAGAATGGGGTTCATTCCCGTCATAGTATTAGAAACCCAAAAGACTTGGAGAAATTAAAAAAAGGTGTTACTACTTCAGAGTATGTAATCTTAAAAGGAGTTAGAGGCTGCATTCCCTCTTGCTTATATTAAATGGATGTTTGTGTGTGTGTATGTGTGTGTGTGTGTGTGTGTGTGTGTGTGTGTGTGTGTGTGTGTGTGTGTGTGTGTGTGTGTGTGTGTGTGTGTGTGTGTGTGTGTGTGTGTGTGTGTGTGTGTGTGTGTGTGTGTTTGTGTATGTGTGTGTGTGTGTGTGCATGTGTGTGCATGAACATGAACTCGTGCTTGTACATGCATTTGTCTTTTTTGTGTTTATTTCTGTATATATGAACACATTTGTGTATGTATGCGTGTGTTCATTATTCAGTTTCTGTTTCCTGACTTAGTTTTGGTTTGATATTGCTCTGGATAATGTACTTCGAAATGTAAAAGAAGACCTGCTTAAGTTACATATGGAACATTCTGGTGCAGATAGACTACAGTCAGCATAACCAAAATTAAAAAGAAAATCTAATATAACAGATAATGAGACAAAGTATATTATTCAATTAGTATGCACAGAAAATCAGATCAAGCCAGAGTATTAATTGTAGGTGATCTGAGAATGAATGTATCATTTTGATTCTGTTAACAATACAGAGACAGAGGTAAGCTTAAGGCTGCCATAAACAGTTTAACTTCAGCATCCTTGTATATCTGTGTACACTTGTAAGACATAAAAACTGTGAGTACACTTTGCAGAGGAGAGTTTATTTCACTTTGTACATGTCAAATGTGAAAATAAATAACCATCATATGTCTGTAGTGAACAAAATCTGCAAATTCTTGGGATGAGATACAGAAATGCATCTAGTGTTCTTATTAAATTGACTGGACATAATCAAGTCAAATACAAAAAAATATTCATTGTATCTCATTTTATTTATTTATTTATTTGAGATTTGTTTACCAGGAAAGTCCAGCTATACAATAAAACCCATTTTCAGTGGAGGCCCAGGGAGAAAAGCTCCAATACAAAGAATCAAAAAGAAAACAGAGCTAATTACATAATCAATCACATAATTATATCAAAAGGGTAATCAGATTGTAGAAGAATCAAAAATGCATATGCAAACATTTACATAGAAGAAATACAAGTATATTTGAGCAAAAGAGAAAACACGTATAATATATTTTAAAAGAGATTAAACATTTATATTTACAAAAACATGTATTTTTCATAGGAAGCTTGATTCAGCATGGTAGATAGGAAATTTAGTAGGGGGCATGATGATATTAAAGAAATAATAGAGATAAGGGAGAAAGACAATACGAGAGAACCTTTGGAATAGAAATTGAATATTAGTAAGAGTCCTAAGATCATTCACTTCTTAGTGGGAATAATGGATAAAAAGAATACAGTGAAGTTGGGGAAGGTAAAGGATGTTAGAGTGGAGAGAGGTTAAAATATAGAGTTAGACAGGAAGATGGTAAAGACAGATGGAAATGGAGCAGGTGATAGGAAGTAGGCAGTGGAGTAGCTGAGCTAGGGTAAAGTAAGAGGAGGTATAGGTCAATTTGATTTGGAACAGCAACAGACGTGGGATCTGTAAAGGAAGTATTTTAATTTAAATTTAAATTTCTTGAGATTAGAGCTAGATTTGATATCTAAGGAAAGATGGTTCCATAACTTGGTCACTGAGTAGGAGTATAGGCATTGTCTGGCAGTTTTATTTGGTTTGTATAAGGTTAGACATTGTTTGTCCTCAGAGCAGAGAGATTGACATGGGTGTAGATTTGGAGAATTGAGTTTAAGGCAGGGCAAGCTTCAGGTTTCTAAATGATCTTATGGGCAATTGCAAGTTGGAGATAGTTTAGATGTTGTGGGAGGTCTAACGGGTTAAGGGGAATACGAGAAGAACAGTGGTGTTTGTTGTAAGGGACACCTGTGGCAAATTTAGCAATTTTATTGTAGCAAGATTCAAGCCATTTAAGAGCAAGTAGATAACATACACATAAGGTGATATGTCTGAAACATACATTAAATTATTTGCAGAGACTAGCAGAGCAAGCATTAATAATAAGCTATGGACTACCCCACAATTCCATGAACTCTCTCATGCCAGTATGATTCTTTCTGCTTAAAACAGAATTGTGTTAGAAATGATAAACTATTTCTGTTTCTACAAAAATTGCTGCAATCATTCTCAAGCATTCTGTTCCATACAGCGCTTTATAATGGAGCACTGTAGTCTAGAAGATATGTGCTGGTATGACTATAGTCTATTAAATTGAAAAAAATAAATGCTCAGCAATTATTTTTTCCCTGAAATGCTATCTGTTCAACTCAGGACATACAATATTTTATTACATCCTTTATCTATCAAGAAACACTGCTTTATTTGTATCTATTTTTTAGGATGCTGAATAGATTTACTATGCTCAGAAACTATAAAACTTTACACAAAACCAAGCACACAAAAATATTTTACAGCCTTCTGTCATAGACCTTAACAGGAGGAAGGTTGTGTTCAAAATGCTGAAGCAGACTTTGTCATACATCCTCTGCTTTGGTGTTGCCAGACCGAGAGAAGAAGGTGAGTTTAATTTTGTTTTACAACTTTTCTCTTTTTTCCATATTTCTGAGACTTTTGAGTTGGTATCTCTCTCTCTCTCTCTCTCTATATATATATATATATATATATATATATATATATATATGTGTGTGTGTGTGTGTGTGTGTGTTTATATATAGCAAGATCTGTCTATCTATCTGTCTATCTATCTATCTATCTATCTATCTATCTATCTATCTATATAGAACGGGCTGGCCACTCTGGAAAACAAGCTCATAGGAGTGTGTAGCATTGTTCTCCATGTTGCTGCTAGGGAATGCATTTTTCTGTGGGGTTAGAAGTTTAAGCTACTGTAATGAAATGAAGTGAAGTTATTCCAAGTAAATATGGCATACACACATGCATATATTAAACAGACAGATAAATATAGCTATCACTGCTATTTTAGTCTGACTATGACCCAATTATTTCTCTTGCTTTTTTTATATAGTTTTTAATTTTTTTTCCTTACTGGGTAAAACCCCAAGACACAAGGTCAAAAGTGTCACTTTTTAGGGGTGACACAGGGGCACTGTCTGGTGAAGTGATTTGCTCAGAATCACAGAGCAGAAAATTCAGACAGAAGGCTCTGACTCAGAACTACAGGATGAAATTTATTAGCAGCTCATAGCCTTATTATTTTACTCCGAATTGCCAGAAAGACTAAAACTGAAAAAAAAAAAAATTTGGTTCCTTAAAATAACGCCCCTCTATATAAGCCATGACTGGGAGTTTAAAGACAATGGCTGATATTGATAATAATAGAAAGAAATGAAACAACAGCAACTAGCCAAACGTGAATAATAACTTGCTGCTGAAAATGAAACTACTATTTATCATGGGAACTCTTTAACAACAGACTGAACTAATGTTTCACTAAGTTAATTATTCTAGTAACGTGATGAGAGAAAGTCACAAATACATCTACATTTTAGCATAGATCTAAGTAAAAGTAACCATTAAAGAAAAAAAAACTTGTAGCTCACATTCTGTATGACATCTATTATTTCAACGCTAGGTTGTGTCATAGTTGTACAATCTTTTGGTCACAGTGGTTGCTCTTTATATGACTTAGTACAGGGTATGTTGTTTCACATGCCCTGCAGCATTACTTCTTCTGATACAGAAAAGCTGCCAGTAACACCCTGACTAAACTGAGTGAAATGATACATCCGAAAAACTAAATTCCAATTATCAAGTGTGGTGTATAATAGCACAGAACATACAGTGCCATTATTTTGGCATCATAAAGTTTTACGCATTAGGAATATATAGACAGGTTGCTCACATTACTCCCTCCTCCTCCCACCTTGTGAAATGAGGACACAATGAGAGCTGAGTGTGTGCTTCTGCAAAGTACATTATATATGAGTGACATGTATAGTAGCTCATGCTCCGATTGTGTCTTTTATGAAAAGGTCAGCTTCTTGGAGATTTTAAAAGAGGCACTAGCACTAGTTACTGCGCTTTCCCATTTCTACATGCCTGGATTCTGGCAATATCTTTCCATAGATTGAGCCTATTTACAGACTTTAAACTTTTGCTCTGAGTAAATTGCTCATATAACAGATCACTGTTTCTGGCACTTTCAGTTCCCATTAAAGCAGATATGTTGAAGCCTGTAACATGGATTTTAATGACACACAAATGTTTATGGCATGATTTTGTTTCCTAGGACTACATTGGAGTACAGCAACTGTCATCACTATGACTAGTGCGCCATACGGGATATGTTGAACTTGTCCACTGTATAGTATAGATTTCCTTAAAGTCAAAGTACAGAAATCTTGTCATTGATTGTAGTAATTTCAAACGTGGAGGGGGTATTCACATGTATAGGTGGTATAGGGAGTTTTGCCCATCTCTCAAAAACACTATTTTTTAAATTTTGCAAATATCATTGTGGATTGCCACTTTTCATTTAAAACAGCATTTATTTTATGGCCTGTTGCATAGTCTTATGTGCATAAAGTCCAGACACAGGATCAGGATGCCATATTTAAATACATTATATCATTTTCTCATGTGATTGATCTAGTACAATCTGCTATCTCAAAAATGCTCCTTTTTTGTCCTGTCATAGGAAATCAAATATCCATCTCCTTGGTCTGCCTTGTTTATTATCCTATTCCCAGGTAAGTGACCTAGGAAGACAATGTGGCTGTTAAAAAAATAACTGGTAAGCTCTTCAGATATAAGACTGAATGCATGCTGTCCCTCCCCACCTTTTTCTTGCCTCTATTAGCCTTTAATTTCAAGCTGAAATTGTTAGCCTTTAGGCAATATTTCTTACTTTTTCCTAAATCTCACACAGTTTCTGACTGCACCAAATAATAGACTGTAATTTGTTCTTCTTGCCTTTTTGCGACTACCCTACCATAAAAAGTCACTCTTGCATTTTGTGATGAGGAAACTTGCACTGTCGTTCATACTTCTTCATTTCACTCAACCACACTTGGTCTTGGTTTTAGTTTACCTTATTCCCTATAAAAAAACAAAGATAATCTGGACTCTGTGTGCCTTCATTTATTAATTTTTATGCAGGATGTCACATGGCTGTGCCTTGCTTCATAACTTGCCATCTTAGTAAGAAGTATAATTGCATACTCACCAGCATGTGTGTGTGTGTGTGTGTGTGTGTGCGCGCGTGCATATGTGTGCCTTGTTGGTTATGCTGTCATTCTCTGTGAAAGATACTAAGCCCTTCAAATATCCTGACAAGATATGGTGTCACAGTAGGGTCATAACAATTCATTGCAGAAATATGATTTTGTCAGTTAAAGCCTCCAACATCATCAAAGAGGGTTTCTCTGTCAGAAATGAGAAACTTTGGATTTGCTAGCAGCCATGACATGCAATGCCCTACTTTACTGGATTTGAGTTTTTAATCTTCAGATTAGCTTTCGGTTATCTTTTTGAATGTACTGAAGCTTCAAGGACTTTCATTGAAATGGTCAGTATACCTTCATTTGTCTGTTATGATTTTGTCATATCTGAATTATTGGTTCTACAAGATAATTTGACAGAAGCTAGAAGCACTGGGTGTGGGTGCAAAAATGTTGTTTTTACAGACTCACTTCAGATTTATCTGAGAAAAATAAAGAAGTGCAAGATGCTACCTTTCTACACCTAGGAGGAAAGGAATCATTTAAAATATTTAATGCAAATTTTGTATATGGTTTTGTCCCTCATTGACTACCTCACATCAGCTTCAGGTAGCAGCAAACAAACTGTGTGTATATTTGTCTTTTAAGCTGATCCACACATGCATAACTGTGATTTATTACAAGGCTTCAAATGGCTGTCTCTGACAAACAGGGTCACTCTACAAATAAGTACTCTGTCTTTCAAAATATTACTGAGGTATTGGGGATTGGCATAATGGTCAAATTATTTACCTGACAAGCACAAGGTGCAGGGTTTGATTCTCAACTTTGAGGGAATCTGGCTAGGTTTAAAATGGCCTACAAAGGCATATAGCCTAGTACATACCTATGAATACTTGGACATGCCTCCCTCCCCCACATTCATGAAATCCTTATCCTGGGTCAACATTATATGTTCGACGTTTCAAAACTTCGAATGTCATATAATCAAACTTATATGACCGAAGTTTTAAAACTTCGAACATATTAAAAAAAAAAAAAAAAAAAAAAAGAAAGAAAAGAAACTTACCTGAATGCTGTAAACAGGGGGGCATCTCCTACATTGTACCAATACACAAAGGGGGTACCGTCACTGGCCTAACAAACTACTGCCCTATAGCTATACTTTCCCCACTGGCTAAAATGCTGGAAAAATGTATCCATGCCCAGGTCCTAACACATCTCCTTTCCAACAATCTTCTTGCTGAAACTCAACACGGATTTCATTCCAAACATAGCAGTACCACTGCACTCATCCATTTTAGTAACCTAGTAAATATGCAACGCAACAACGGCCAACTAGTGTCTGCAGTTTTCCTTGACTTATCAAAGGCGTTTGATACAGTCTCCCATAAAAATCTTCTAACGTCAATCTCAGAATTAAAACTAACTACCCTCACTCTATTATGGTTTCAAGACTAGCTCTCCCAAAGCGAACAAGCTATTCAGTGGAAAAACACCCTTTCCCCCTACTTCCTGTAAAACTAGGAGTACCCCAAGGATCAGACCTAGGACCACTACTTTTCACTATATTTATAATCTTCACAAAGCCACATCTCTAGCAAACCTGGTTTAATACGCTGATGACTCCACCTTAATCTGCTCTGCCCCAACCTACAACAACTTCACATCAAGACCTAAGAAGCCTTTACATCTATCAAAACCTGGCTAACAAACTCCCAGCTAATACAAAATCCTAAAAAGGCCCTACTTATGCTCTTCCACCCTTCCAAAGCAGCAGTACCTACTCCCATGTTCTCTATTTCTGCATCAGATAATATTCCTATCTCCCCTGCCACACAAACCAAATTACTACGGGTCATTGTTGACAATAATATGAAATTTGACAAACACATATCTCCTACAATAACCAAAGTCAACAAAAAACTAGGTACTCTTTAGAGATGTTAAAACGTCCTAACCAGCAACAGTAAAGTTACCCTAGCTTGTACCAATCTTCTCTCTACCTTACTGTATGCTTCTCCTTTCCTAATTAATCTAAACAAGAGCAATTTAAACAAGCTATCAGTATGCTACAACAAAATAGCAAAATTTGCCACAAACTCCTTCTACCACACCCACCACTGTCAAGCCCTTAAACAGCTTTCCTGGCTGGAACTTCCAAACAGCAATTTCTTCTAGCTCACCAAATACTGTACCAACCTGACAAAACTCCACCTTACAAGACTTGACCACCCTCTTCTCCAGTAACCGAGAACTTAGATCCACTAACAAGGTACTAATTGCAATCTCCAAAAGCCATTACAGCTCTGGTGACTCCCTATATCCGAGCAACATTGCCAAGACATGGAACTCCCTACCACTACAAATCAGTGTACAACCTAACAAAGCCATCTTTAAGAAACAGCTTATTTCCCACCTAAACAACTCCTGGACATGCAACTGCCTAACACCTGGCTGACATATTCTAACTCCTTTCCCATACCCACTATCCAACCTCTTTAAAACTCCCACAGCTGCAGTATATATTATCACACATTACTTGTAACTGCCTAGCACCTGGCTGACATATTCTAACTCCTTTCCCCTACCCACTATCCACCCTCTTTAAAACTCCCACAGCTGCAGTTTATATTATCACACATTACTTGTAACTGCCTAGCACCTGGCTGACATATTCTAACTCCTTTCCCCTACCCACTATCCAACCTCTTTAAAACTCCCACAGCTGCAGTATATATTATCACACATTACTTGTAATTGCCTAGCACCTGGCTGACATATTCTAACTCCTTTCCCCTACCCACTATACAACCTCCTCTTTAAAACTCCCACAATGCACTATATATTACCACATGCTACTTGTAACTGCCTAGCACCTGGCTGACATCCTTTCCCCTACCCACTATTCAATCTCTTTAAAACTCCTACAGATGCACTATATATTATCACACGTTACTTACCAACTCACTGCTGCCTACTCCCTACTGTCCCATCTATACCCACTAACTCTCCCATAGACTAAGTTAAAAAGCTTTCCCTTAAAATGTCAATGAACCTCATATGAACTTGTCTATATTCTCCTCCTTTGACAAACTGGGAAGTATTTTTAGTTTTTCCTTTCGTCTCTTATCTTCATTACATCTTCAAGATCATCGCTGCTTAACATACTGTATGAACAACACTCATATGTTACTACCTGCTATACTTTTAATTGTATGTCTAAACCACTATGCTTATGTAAATATCTTATATATAGTATGTTAACAATTATTCTGGAGCTTTTCTAACCGGGCCTCCAATGAAAATGGACAGCACTGTCCAGTTAGACCTCCTCAGTAAACAAATGTAAATTAAAATCATTAAAAATAATAAATCTCCATACTACATCATAGTACTCTATACTTTATATTTGTCACCACTTGAAGGCTGCCAAAATATAGCATGGTGAGCAACATTCACACCCCATCATTGCTTCCATGTTGTTCACTCCTTTTCTGATGAACACTGTGGCACCCTGAGACCTGGATTGTCTCCTCTCTCCCTCCCTCCTTCCCTCCCTCCCTTCCTTCCTCACATGACCCCCCCCTTCCTTCTTCCTATGATGGGCATGCCCATCCTCTCCAATTAAACTCCAACAGATGTGTGAGCAACTAATCAAACTCAAGTCACCTGGGTCATAGTGCTTTAGCGCTCTATGCCAATGGAAAAAGTATTTAATACATTTAATCTTACTAATAACAAAAAAAGTCTGATTTAGATATTAGAATGCTCAGTTTTAAATATTATTATAATCCAGTCTTGAATTTGCCAAAGTATTTGTTATTTATCACTAGAAATTAGGATTCAATAGAGTCTGTTGATACATGTGTTACTGACTTTCTTTGCATTACAACTCTTGAGTCTACAAACTGGCAGATGCTGTTAAGTATATGATTTGTGTGCACAAATGTCTCATAAGATTAGATTATGATACTTCTTTTTGCATGTCCTCATCTTTGTCATAATGTTGTGCTTTGATTTATTAACTGTATTTGTATGCTTACCTATTCAGTGTTTTGCCTGTTATATTCTCCAGTTCATGCTTATGTATATGTGTTGTATAGCCTTATAGCCTGGGTAGTGGCTAAAATGTGTCTTTTACCAATCCACCAACCTAGTTAACAAACTTCAATCAATCAATCAATAAATAAATATATAAGAGATTCAAAGACTAAGTTTGTTGCTTTGTATGATTCATTGAGGAGTAAACCCATATAGTTCATGTGGCAGGTGTCTCATCTAAAAGTATAATGGTAGCCAGCAGAGTCCCCCAGGGCTGAGTACTGGGACCACTCCTTTTGGGCATGTTCATTTCTGAAACTGAAAACTAGGATCTCTGTTTAACTAAGTCTGCAAATGACTGCAAGCTGAGTGTTATTGTCAAGACTCCCTCTGACACTTGCACCCTTCAGAAAGAACATACCCTTGTTTAATAATAATGCACTCCAAAACTAGCTCAAATTTAATGTGAAAAAGTGTAGTATTGTTTCATTTGGCAAACAACTTCTATCCTCAGCATGTAGTACAGATGATACTCCACCATTAAATGAAAACGTAAGTCAGAAACCCAGTACCTAGGCAAACAGTTGCCTCTCCTTCAATCATCATGTGACAACTCATGTCAGAAAATCCTTCTACATAGCATAACTAATAACCATGGATATATCCTACAGATCTAAAGATATCATTATTCCTGGATCCCAGTACTGATTAGGCCAATTATAAGATACAATCTTCCCATCTGGGTGTACCTAACTCCACATATCAACTAGAGAAGCCACAGAGGTTCCTAACTAACAATGTTTTGGGTTTAAAAACTTTGAGCTACTATAAGAGGGTGGAAGTTCTACTACTCTACTCCTTATCTTACAGACTCTTGAAAGGCAATTTGAGTCTCACTTACCATGCCATCAGAGACTGTGTTGTTCTTGATTTCCTATATTTCTGCAAGTCTAATACCTAAGCAAACACCAGAATAAGGGACCCAAAGCTTCTCCAGCAGATAAATAGACCCATTTGAGTATCAAATTCATTATGAATGGCTTCCCTATATTTGTAAAGGTTTGACAGGCTTCCTATTAACAGCAGATCTGCCTTTCACTTTAATGTGCTATTGTTCAGGGTAACACAAAATAGGCACTGTCCACCACTAGAATCAAAATTGCCCAGCAAACAACAAACAACAAACCTACTCCCTTCAAGAAAATCTGAAAGAAGTTACTACAGTAGTAAGATCTCACTTTTCAATATCATTGAGTAATAGCTTTCTCCAATCTGAGGTATTTTGCTTGGAATAAGTTATTAGCTGAAATTAGAATGAAAGAAATGTGGTCACATTTAAGAAAAGATTAAAAGAACACCTACCGAAGGACTGTACATGTAAATATTTCCAAGATAATGTGTAAAACTGTGTGGTCAAAGATAACATCTCATCTCCTAATTAAATAATGCTTTGCAACTAAATTTTTCGGTGCTTAACACCACAGTGATTCACTGTCCGTATGTTTTACCATTTCAGTATATTACTTCTTGTGTGTATTGATCTTTATGATTTTTGCAAGCTGGTTGGAGTGCCCCTCTTTTGCCTACTGCACTCTTTTGGATTTTGGAGTTGCTTTTCGAGTGCATTTTTTCGCAGTTTTCTGAATTGATCTTTATGTATCATTGTATGCTGTCTTGCTGACCCAGGTAGTGGCTGAGAAATGTCTGTTTACTAGTCCATTTACATGGTTATCAAACAGTAAATAAATAAATAAATACATGCATGCATAAATAAATAGCGGTTGTTGTCTATTATTTTTTTTTTTTTTTTTTTTTTTTTTTTTTTTTTGTTTTTTTTTTTTTTTTTTTTTTTTTTTTTTTTTTTTTTTTTTTTTTTTTTTTTTTTTTTTTTTTTTTTTTTTTTCTTTTTTTTTTTTTTTTTTTTTTTTTTTTTTTTTTTTTTTTTTTTTTTTTTTTTTTTTTTTTCTTGTTGTTTTTTTTTTGTTTTTTTTTTTTTGGGGGGGGGGGGGGGGGGGGGGGGGGGGGGGGGGGGGGGTGGGGGGGGGGGGGGGGGGGGGGGGGGGGGGGGGGGGGGGGGGGGGGGGGGGGGGGGGGGGGGGGTGGAATCACTTATCCTAACTTTCTGTGCCCTATTAGTGAGCCAGCTGAAGCTACCTGACCAGGACTTCAAACAGCTTGAGAGATCACATTGGTTCCACACAAACAATAAACAGGGAGTAAACAACAAGTCTTATGTGGACTGGCTCAAATCTTTAAGTTTATTTACAAAGCCCAAGTGAGTTATTGTGTTGAATGCCTTTGCTAGGTTGATGTAGGAAATGTGCACTGTTTTGCCCTCATCCATAGCTTTACTGACTTTCTTGAAGATGTCCATCAAGTTAAGAGACATGACCTGCCTTTCATAAAAACAAACACGGTAGGATCCAGTGTCTGTTTCCCATGTTGTTCTTTATCATATCCAAGATAATTCTGCCCATGGTCTTGCAAACAAGACTAGTCAGACCAATGTGTCTGTATCTCCCCTGGTTCATGGAAGGCCCCATTTTGTGTAGAGGAATAGCACTGCAGTCCTCCATTCCTTTGTCCCAAGGCCTGTCTGAAGGCAGTGGTTAAATAGATCTAATTGGCCTGACAGGTCATATTTCATGCTATTCGGAAGGCTTCCTGGGATATTATCAGAGCCCATCAAAGCAGTATTCTTGAGCTTAGAGAGCACGGTAAGGGTCTAATCCCTAGTGATGGTTGTTGGAGAAATGGTGAGTGGTATTTCCTGGGGGTGATTAAGGGTGATAGGGGGTAAAATTGGAGCTAAATTTATCAGATGTCATATTTGCTATATCCTCTGGCTCTGTATATGTGGCTCCATTAACTACTAGTTTGGCACATTATAGGATGTTGTCTTTAAGGTGACAGACATAAATGAAGAAAGCCTTATGGTTGTCCTTAGCTTAGGAGGCTGTTTTTATCTGAAGTTTGGTTTTGGTGGACTTGATTAGTCCCCTGAGTTACTTGTTCAGATTAATGAGGAATTTTGTATCTTGCTGGGCAATGCTCTTCCTGTGTTTGGATGTGACTTTCTTTTGTTCTTTTGTTTGGCAGTGTATTTACACTGGGATTCCACCAGGGTGGCTTGTATTTGGAGAGTTTCCTATGTTTATTTTAGGTAGGTATCACTGTCTCTATGCACCTATTTACATGATGGTACAGGATTTCTGTGAACAATTCTACATAGCTGTCTTCTTAGGGTTTGGAGGGAGACTTGGAAGTTTGGTAGACTGTCACTTAGCAGGAAGTAGTTAAGATTAGAATATTGTTTAAACATTCCATGTTTATCTGAGGTCCCAGGCTTAATATTTATTTCGAAAGATACAGCTTTGTGGTCTGACCTGATCAATGAGGATATTATACTAGGGGAATTGTATAATTCCCCTATGTTTGTGAAGACTATGTCAAGGATACTGGCACTCCTTCATGGTCTACAGACTAGCTATTCTAGGATGTTTGCGCTAACAATGTCCAGGAATCTCTAGGCCTGCATGTTTGAGGTCATAGGTGATTCTCAGTTAATACTGCAGTAGTTAAGGTCACTCATGACTATTGTGTTGGGTTGACTGGGGAGTGTCTGCAGTTTAATCAAGTTCAAGGTATGGGCTTCCTGAGACATGGAGGTGGACATATAACTTGCAAAGAAATAGAATGGGACTTTATTTATGGTAAGATGGACATGGAGACGCTCAGGTGTGTCATACTCTTTGACCAGCCTTGAGCTGTGTTCGTGTATGAATCAAACTGAGACTCCTTCACCTTTGGACCCTGTTTGTGCAGTAGCTGGTCTGAATGTGTAGGGATTGTAAAGAACATACCCTTGTTTAATAATAATGCACTCCAAAACTAGCTCAAATTTAATGTGAAAAAGTGTAGTATTGTTTCATTTGGCAAACAACTTCTATCCTCAGAATGTAGTACAGATGATACTCCACCATTAAATGAAAATGTAAGTCAGAAACCCAGTACCTAGGCAAATAGTTGCCTGTCCTTCAATCATCATGTGACAACTCATGTCAGAAAATCCTTCTACATAGCATAACTAATAACCATGGATATATCCTACAGATCTAAAGATATCATTATTCCTGGATCCCAGTACTGATTAGGCCAATTATAAGATACAATCTTCTCATCTGGGTGTACCTAACTCCACATATCAACTAGAGAAGCCCCAGAGGTTCCTAACTAACAATGTTTTGGGTTTAAAAACTTTGAGCTACTATAAGAGGGTGGAAGTTCTACTACTCTACTCCTTATCTTACAGACTCTTGAAAGGCAATTTGAGTCTCACTTACCATGCCATCAGAGACTCTGTTGTTCTTGATTTCCTATATTTCTGCAAGTCTAATACCTAAGCAAACACCAGAATAAGGGACCCAAAGCTTCTCCAGCAGATAAATAGACCCATTTGAGTACCAAATTCATTATGACTGGCTTCCCTATATTTGTAAAGGTTTGACAGGCTTCCTATTAACAGCAGATCTGCCTTTCACTTTAATGTGCTATTGTTCAGGGTAACACAAAATAGGCACTGTCCACCACTAGAATCAAAATTGCCCAGCAAACAACAAACCTACTCCCTTCAAGAAAATCTGAAAGAAGTTATTACAGTAGTAAGATCTCACTTTTCAATATCCATGAGTAATAGCTTTCTCCAATCTGAGGTATTTTGCTTGGAATAAGTTATTAGCTGAAATTAGAATGAAAGAAATGTGGCCACATTTAAGAAAAGATTAAAAGAACACCTACCGAAGGACTGTACATGTAAATATTTCCAAGATAATGTGTAAAACTGTGTGGTCAAAGATAACATCTCATCTCCTAATTAAATAATGCTTTGCAACTAAATTTTTCGGTGCTTAACACCGCAGTGCTTCACTGTCCGTATGTTTTACCATTTCAGTATATTACTTCTTGTGTGTATTGATCTTTATGTATCATTGTATGCTGTCTTGCTGACCCGGGTAGTGGCTGAAAAATGTCTGTTTACTAGTCCATTTACATGGTTATCAAACAGTAAATAAATAAATACATGCATGCATAAATAAATAGTGGTTGTCTATTATTTAACAAGCATAACTGCACATTTTTCTATGAGCAACGACAGCTTATGGTATCCTTTCAAGCCTCATAAACACTGATGCTGTGTTTTTTTTCTCTGTTTTTTTAATTTGTACATATGCTTTAGGTTTCTTATCCATTTGTATTTCAAGGTCTAGTTAAAGTTCATGAAATTAGTATTGCTGCAGTCCTTGTTTGCTAAGGTTGCTCTTCTCATCACCCACGGTGCAGCCATATTGTATCTCTGTGTAATTTATATGCAGTTACCTGTACTGACATCATGTTTGAGTCCACTTGAAAATTCTTTTTGATTAGTGCTGCTGATCCTACTACTACTATTTTGACTCTTTGTTATTGCACATTGCTCCACTTTTTTTGCATATTCTGGTATTTTATGATGTTATGCCTCTCTGAATGCAGGACTCCATAGTCTCTAGATGCAGATATTTCAATAATTAATACCACCCTTGGTCTTTTCTACTGCAATATTTGTTTTTCTTGCTTTTACTTTATTGGCATTTGGTGTTGGATAATCCCATGTGATTTCTACATCTTTGTTTTCAGTAATTCACTGTGGTTCATGACCTCCTTGGACATGGATGGCTTGATCTAACTTATATGTTGTGCAACACAGAATGATTTTCTCACCACAGTAGGCACATGGTGGTAAAAGGTCAGATTACTGTCAAAAATAAGTTCCCAGATCCCTGGCCATTGGGTTTGCTTTTAGGGGTGTATTATCAATGTGGTAATTCTGAGGAATGGCTGTCTTACCAAACAGCATTGTTATGCATTTTTTACAGTGAGTTTTAGCCCATTGATCTGGCACGAGTTGCTTGCCTGTGTCAGACTTTTTTGAAGGGTATCAGTGTCTTTAGGGGATTCAATAACCATACCTCATTTGCAGTCATCAGCAAACTTGGTCAGCCAGAGGCATTTGACATTTGCCTTGACTTCAGAGAAGTAGATGCCAAAAAGAAGAGGCCCCAGCTCAGATCCCTGTGGGACTTTGCTAGTGACTGGTCTCTGTTCAGGTGGAATCACTTATCCTAACTTTCTGTGCCCTATTAGTGAGCCAGCTGGCTAAGCTACCTGACCAGGCACTTCAAACAGCTTGAGAGATCACATTGGTTCCACACAAACAATAAACAGGGAGTAAACAACAAGTCTTATGTGGACTGGCTCAAATCTTTAAGTTTATTTACAAAGCCCAAGTGAGTTATTGTGTTGAATGCCTTTGCTAGGTTGATGTAGGAAATGTGCACTGTTTTGCCCTCATCCATAGCTTTACTGACTTTCTTGAAGATGTCCATCAAGTTAAGAGACATGACCTGCCTTTCATAAAAACAAACACGGTAGGATCCAGTGTCTGTACGTTTCCCATGTTGTTCTTTATCATATCCAAGATAATTCTGTCCATGGTCTTGCAAACAAGACTAGTCAGACCAATGTGTCTGTATCTCCCCTGGTTCATGGAAGGCCCCATTTTGTGTAGAGGAATAGCACTGCAGTCCTCCATTCCTTTGTCCCAAGGCCTGTCTGAAGGCAGTGGTTAAATAGAGATTCTAATTGGCCTGACAGGTCATATTTCATGCTATTCGGAAGGCTTCCTGGGATATTATCAGAGCCCATCAAAGCAGTATTCTTGAGCTTAGAGAGCACGGTAAGGGTCTAATCCCTAGTGATGGTTGTTGGAGAAATGGTGAGTGGTATTTCCTGGGGGTGATTAAGGGTGATAGGGGGTAAAATTGGAGCTAAATTTATCAGCTGTCATATTTGCTATATCCTCTGGCTCTGTATATGTGGCTCCATTAACTACTAGTTTGGCACATTATAGGATGTTGTCTTTAAGGTGACAGACATAAATGAAGAAAGCCTTATGGTTGTCCTTAGCTTAGGAGGCTGTTTTTATCTGAAGTTTGGTTTCGGTGGACTTGATTAGTCCCCTGAGTTACTTGTTCAGATTAATGAGGAATTTTGTATCTTGCTGGGCAATGCTCTTCCTGTGTTTGGATGTGACTTTCTTTTGTTCTTTTGTTTGGCAGTGTATTTACACTGGGATTTCACCAGGGTGGCTTGTTTTTGGAGAGTTTCCTATGTTTATTTTAGGTAGGTATCACTGTCTCTATGCACCTATTTACATGATGGTACAGGATTTCTGTGAACAATTCTACATAGCTGTCTTCTTAGGGTTTGGAGGGAGACTTGGAAGTTTGGTAGACTGTCACTTAGCAGGAAGTAGTTAAGATTAGAATATTGTTTAAACATTCCATGTTTATCTGAGGTCCCAGGCTTAATATTTATTTCAAAAGATACAGCTTTGTGGTCTGACCTGATCAATGAGGATATTATACTAGGGGAATTGTATAATTCCCCTATGTTTGTGAAGACTATGTCAAGGATACTGGCACTCCTTCATGGTCTACAGACTAGCTATTCTAGGATGTTTGCGCTAACAATGTCCAGGAATCTCTAGGCCTGCATGTTTGAGGTCATAGGTGATTCTCAGTTAATACTGCAGTAGTTAAGGTCGCTCATGACTATTGTGTTGGGTTGACTGGGGAGTGTCTGCAGTTTAATCAAGTTCAAGGTATGGGCTTCCTGAGACATGGAGGTGGACATATAACTTGCAAAGAAATAGAATGGGACTTTATTTATGGTAAGATGGACATGGAGACGCTCAGGTGTGTCATACTCTTTGACCAGCCTTGAGCTGTGTTCGTGTATGAATCAAACTGAGACTCCTTCACCTTTGGACCCTGTTTGTGCAGTAGCTGGTCTGAATGTGTAGAAGGCATTATAGCCTTGCACTACTGGAGTGCTCCCTGTGGCTGTAAACCAAGTCTCTGTAACTGCATAGATGTCTGTATTCTCCAAGATAAGGAGAGCTTGCAGGGAGTGGAGTTTCCTGTTCAGACTCCTGGGATTGAGCAGTAACACCTTTAGCTAATTCTGAGTCAGTTTAGCTATGTTGGTCAATTTATCAGGCTGACACTGCCTAAAAAAGGCACCATGCAGTTGTACAAGATTTTAGCCAATATACAAAAAACGGGTCTATATCACGTCAAGGATGTTCATCGAACGGCTTTAATATCAAAAATGCCATGCATTGAGGTGTGTTTTGTGAGATCACGGTATAGTGAAAATTGGAAAATTTGCCATTTCCTCACTGTAGTGTGATCTCAGAGTTGGTATATATAATTAGCGGGGGTGGGGGCGGGGGATGCAGCCCCCAGAAGAGCGACTTCGATGCATGGCATTTTCAATTTTTAAGCCATTCAATTAATGTCTTTTTTGATGCCGTGATATAGACCCCCAAAAACCTAGGGGGGGGAGGGGCAGGTGTAGACCATCCCTGACAAAGCAGTGTGGTGAGTCTACCATATCCTCCCAGGCAGACAAACTTTGCACTACCTTGAAAATGACAACAAAAAGTAAGCCAGTTATTAAAGTGAATTATCTTTTGTTGGTACTGCAGTATCACAGCTGGAGAAGGGAGAATGATGCTGCTCATTCTTATTCTTCATCACATCTTGATCAACACGTGATTGTCCCAGAGGCTCTCTATTTTTGCCACTGTAATTGTGGACTTTCCAGTTTTTCTTCCTTTACTTCTGGTCTTGAACTTAATATTATTTCTATTGATTTTTTTTTTGGACACTTTTACTTGCTACCTTTTTTTTGTCCACTTCTAATTTGACTTCCATATCAGAATGTGTAACTGACTGCATCATTTAAATTCTTGGGTTTCACTACATTGAAAAGTTGTAAATGTTTTAATTGGTTAAACACATTTACTCTTTTTTTATTGCCTTTCAGAGACTCAGATCTTTTTTATACATCTGCTGGAGACCCTTCAGTTAGCAGCTTCTTTTGACTTCAGGGTAATTTTTTTTTTATTATAATGTAGAATCCTAGCAGTGCCAGGTGGTACCCTGAATTATTTAATTTCACAGTTTACCTGTAAGATCATTTTGCCTAGCAGGATTAACTCATATCTGCATTATGCATGAGTCTTTTTGTTTTCCTTTGCTGTATTCAGTCTCAGCACTATTGTCTGTATTTCATTCAAAAGCTGCAGTTGTTGTAAAAGAGCTTGCTGCACGGTCACATCTCATTATTTTTGCTGTCTGTTCTTAGTCAACTAGACAGTTCATGCTAGATGACAGGTGTTTTACTCCATCCACACATATTTCAGTTGCAACATTTGGTATGTTTGATATTTGTCTTATTCTAACATCTAGGTAGGCCTGTTTATCATACGGTGCTGGTATTACTGGGTATGGAATTGATATTAATGTTATACTACCTGTGCTATTCATATCTTGGTTTTCAATTCTCTTCTGTGCTGTTGGTTTTTAATCAGTGACTTACATGCATGGAGGGTGCAGTTTCATTATTAATGATCAGACTCTCTATTCCCAGGTTAAAGACAAGGTAGGGCTGCGGTCTTCTTATGTTAAGATATATTTAGATTTTATTCTGTCTGGGACAACCTCTTCTTCTAGCCAAGCCCTACTCTCTGTAGTAAACTTGCTTACATTACATCACTGGTGTTGCCTAGACCAGGATTGAAATTTGTTACTCATTTGAAGCATGTAGTTATTTCTTATTTTTTTTTTAGTTTAAAAAGCACAATTCAAGGGTTACCATACTAGTGAATACTTTTTCAAGTAACCATAGTCACACTTTGTGTTTCCTTAAATACTTAAGAATGACCTGAACTAATACTGAGCTTTGCTATGATAAAATGGGTCTATATTACCATATCACATGTTCAGAAGTGCGAACCACAGATAATCGACCCCATGTAAGCGAAAGCTTACAATGTCGAAACTTCAGAACAGCGATTATTTTCCAATGAAAAACAATCTCTGTTCTGAAACAAAAAAAAAAAAACAGTAAAACATTACTTAACGTGGGGGCCCCCCTGACATGGTGGGCTGTGCCCCCAACACACCCCCTACTTTAATATACCAACTCCGAGATCGCACTACAGTGTCGAAAAGGCAAAGTAGGAAAAGCGGCCAAATGAATTCTTTCCCAGGGAAAGAATTCACTGAAACGCAGCTTCGCTATTTTGCCTTTTTGCACTTTACTGGTCGACAAAGATGCATTCGACAACTGCATCTGCGACGGCGTAATAGGAAACCGATAAAACTATATGTTTGTTAAAGCTGTTTTATGCCCAGTATCCATCGGGTATAAATTCTGTGACCAAGAATGGGATACTCAGGAAGTTATTATGAGATGTGGGGTCTTGATATTTTCAGGGGCCCATCTGCACTTTTAAACTTTATGTCTAATAAAGTCGTACTTAACTCTGCATATATTTTATAATTTAAAACCTATCCTGCAGTGACTTTTACATTTCTGTACCTTTCTTTTTTCACTGGATGATTCCTGTGGGACATTATGGTATATTCTTGGTATGATAAATCACCTTTTGTATTCTAAAACCATTATGGAGCCACCTTGAGTGAGACAGCCTGGGGCCTTGTATTACTCTTATATGGCCTTTGGAAAGGAGTATACTTTAACTTTCATTAGTAATGAACAGTTGTTCCAGCTCTGTACTAATATACAGGCTTTATTGGTATGTATATATATATATATATATATATATATATATATATATATATGCATAATTGTTATCTTTTAATATGTATAAGCAATCTAAGATGTGGGCATCCTACAAAAGAGCCTCACTGAGACAAATGCCTGCTGTCAAAGCCATGGCCTCAAGCTCAGTGCCAAAAAGTGCATTGTCATCCCTTTTGGTAAAAACTCTGTACCCATGAACTACCACATAGGTGGTAGTCTACTTAACTGAGAGTGTGATAAGAGACCTTGGGACACAGGTGGACAGTAGTCTCTCCTTTGATAATCACATTGCCACAGTAGTCAGGAATTCCTTCTACGTGGCACACCTCATCACAAAAGGTTTCTCATCCAGGAAAAAAGAGGTCATTGTTCCCCTCTACTCGTCACTCATTAGACCCATTATAGAGTACAATGCCCCTTTTGGTATATACCTCACAAGACATCTACAACAACTGGAAAGGCCACAGAAATACCTCACAAAGAGGATTACTGGCCTCAAACAGATGCCCTATGCAGACCGTCTCAAAAAACTGCAGCTTTACTCTGTTGCATATCGCCTACTCAGAGGCGATCTCTGCCTAACACACAAATCTATGTCAAACACAGAGCTTTTAGACATGCTCCACTTAAAGAAATCCCAATCCCTATGAGCTACACGGTCTAGGGACCTAAACCTTGTCACCGCAATAAACAGAACATACTGGAGGGATAGATTCATGTCCCAGAGACTTCCCATACTCTGGAACAAACTACCTATCTATATCAAACAAAGGTCCTCATTAGGCTCTTCAGAAAAATCTTGATGACTGGATGGGAGATAGGAAATTCACCCTGGGGATCACTTCTGTGGCTCTGCTCGACAGTGGCACAGGAAAATAATTTTCTTGGGTGGCGAAAGCCAGGGTACCTTTGGCTAGGCTTATATAGGCCCTAGGGCCAATAGCCTAGTACCTACCTATGAACCTATGAACCTATAAGACCTTGTAGCATGATACCGGATTGTTTATAGTATCAAATCCTATTTCCCCATTAGGGTTTGGAATATGAGGCTTATACATTACCTTAGTGTGCAGTTTGAAAGTTCTTTAACATTTTTCTGACTTTCTTAGAGGTGACGCAGGACTTCATGTTAACTTAGGCAAATACATTGCTCATGGTGTAGTTTCCCCATTTCTCCTTATAACACATGGACTGATCATTGAATCAGTTAGCTATTATCTCTGTATGGGCAATTTTAAAATTCTGTGGAACATACAATTATCCACTGAAAGCCTCATTCAGATTTGTCCACAAAGCAACACATTATTAGAACCAACTCCTCTCAGCATACTGACATGCCATCTTCACTGAACCATGTTTGGAGGTCTGTTATGATTTTGTAGATATTTTTTTAAGTTCTGGATGCTATGTTGTCACTAGCAAATAAGTTATTTTTCAAGCTCTCCCACTACGTTCATTTAAATGTAGCGCACCCACAAGTGTAGCTGAACTAGATATGGGTTCCTTCCTACCTGACTCTGATGACATCCCTTCTTTAGGCCCAACAACCCAAGGTGGCAAGTGATAACAGATTTTGTTCTAGGTAACACTTTAGTATAAAGGGCAATAGCGCAACAACAAACAAATTAACTCCACAACTAGAACAAATAAAAACAATAACAAAGAAACCATACTCGACTGGATCTTGACTAATAGTCCCCAACAAATGTATTCAACAGGTACTCTCCCAGACGACCTTAGCGACCACTCTCTCACATACATCATTAGGCACAAAACTCATCTAACAACACCTCCCCTAATTCGCTCATCTCGCAGCAAAAAACATTTTAACCTTCAGCAGTTTCAAAACGAACTCAGCTTGATTAACTGGTCACCTCTAAAAACTCTCCCAATAGATGAAGCTGTTAACCACTTTAATAATACCTTTCTTACTATTCTCGATCATCATGCCCCCATCCGTTCTATATGAATGAAATCTAAGACAGCTCAATGGCTAACAACCAACACCAAACAACTTATCCTTAGTAAGAATAAAGCTTGGACTAAATGGAGAACCACGAAAGACTCTTTTGATCACCTTAGCTTCAAACAAAAAAGGAACAAGACTAAGCTTGCTATCAAACAAGATAAAAGGAACTATTACACCAAGCTACAGCAATCCTCCAACCACAAAAATTTTGGAAATCAATTAACTCACTACTATCCCCCGGCAAGGTTGAAACCCCCAACCCACTAGGCTCCTGACCTGACTCTCCCCTACAAACAGCTAACACATTCAATAACTTCTTTACTTCAACCATACTTAAACTGGCCAACCAACAAAGCCCTGACCCCTCTTCTCCACCTCTATTTCAACTTAAACCCATACCCACTTCCTATATTCTAAATTTACTTCAGAAACTCAAACCCTCAACCCCCTCAGCTGACAAATTGCCAGCGGAATATCTCCAGCTAGGTGCTAAAGCTATTGCCTACCTTATCTCTATTCTAATCAACAGAACCATAAAAGAAAGTACTATACCTCACTCTGGAAAATCTCCCATCATATTTGAATGAACTACCGCCCTATAGCACTGTTATCTCCTATTGCTAAAATAATGGAGAAATGCATCCACAAACAGCTTTTAAATCACCTCCTATCTAATAACCTTCTAGCTACTTTCCAACATGGCTTTCGTCCCTACCATAGCACCACAACAGCCTTATTATCCTTCATAGACTCCATTAATATAAACTGGAATAACAATCTTCTTTCATCTGCATTCTTTGTAGACCTGTCAAAAGCCTTTGACATGGTGAATCACCAACTCCTCCTACATTGTTTAAAATCTCTCTCTCTCAATAATCTTGCTTTAAGCTGGTTTACTTCCTATCTTCAGAATTGGAAACAAGCTGTTTTATGGAACAACAACCTTTCCGAACTTCTCCCTACCACTTTAGGTGTACCTCAGGGATCCATCTTATGTCCTCTTTTATTTTCCATCTTTATTAACGACCTGTATCTAGCCACCCCACTAACTACTTGCTGATGACACCACCATCATCTGCTCTGCCACAACCCAAGCTGACCTCCACTCACTTACTCAAAAAACTTTTACCACCATAGAACAATGGTTCTCCAATCACTGCCTTCTCTTAAACCCTAAGAAAACTAAACTTCTCCTCTTCTCACCCACACACCTGTCTCCCCCTATTAGTTTCACACTTACTTCTAACAATGGCACCCTTAGATCTCCTGACCAAACAACCAAACTTCTAGGAGTTACTATCGACAACCTACTAAAATTTGATTTTCATATCAACTCTATCATAAAAGCAACTAACAAAAAATTAGGTTCTCTCTACAGAATCAAATCTTTCTTAACTCCTGAAGCAAGAACTACCATAGCCAGAACATATCTTATCTCTACTCTACTATATGCATCCCCCATATATACTAATCTTTCTAAACATAACATCAATAGGCTTACAACAGCCTACAACAACATTGCCAAATTTGCCACTGCCTCTCCATATAAAACACATCACTGCCTGAACCTCCTTAACCTAGGGTGGCTGGACGCACCTCACATAATTCAATACTATCAGCTTACAACTGCCCATAAAGCCCTTCACCACCCAGAAAAGATACCAATGCTCTCCACCCTGATAAAACCCTATAACAACCTAAAAACCCTACGCTCTTCCAATAAAATACTGATTCAAACCTCTCTATCAAAGAATACAGCAGGTGACTCTATATTTTCCAACTCAGTAGGTAAAATTTGGAATCAACTTCCTCCAGACCTCTTAGCCCAAACTTCTATCACACTATTTAAAACTCAACTGAAACATTTTCTAACCAATCACTGGCTTTGCTCTTGCAATAACCCTAGCTGATCACGTACCTCCTACCTTCTCCAGCATCCTTTGCACTGTCTCCCAACTCTATTTCTCCATTTTATTTTTCATCTCTACCTAAGAAATTGACTCTCTCAACTTCAAACTAAAATTTTCTAGTAACTCTATCTTTGCTTTTAAACTACTTAATTATTTCTGTCTCACATTTTATATACCTGTACTGAAGAAATTTGATAGTCTCTGTTTTCACCTTTTGAACTTACTGAAAATATAGCCTAAATGCCTGTTTTAGTTGTGTCTTAAATTCCCTATGTAATTATGAATGCCTGTTTTAGTTGAATCTCAAATTACCTATGTACTTTGACCTGTACTGAAGAAATTTGATAGTCTCTGTATTTACCTTTTTGAACTTACTGAAAAGCCTGTTTTACTTGTGTCTTAATTCCTATGTAATTTTAAATGCCTGTTTTAGTTGTGTCTTAAATTACCTATGTACTTTGAATGTATTTTTGTTATTATGCATTAGATAGTGGAGCTTTTCTCCTCGGGCCTCCACTGAAAATGGACATGTATCCAGTTGGACTAGCCCGGTTAACAAATGTATAATAAAATAAAATAAAATAAATAAATAAATAAATTATTTCAACAGTGCACCAGTTAGCAGTAAGGCAGAGTGAGATATGCATGTAATGAAACCACACATTTACTCCCTTCCTCAGACCTCAACAAAAAAGAACTTGACATTCAAACATGCACACGAAGGCAATATCAATGAGCAGTAAAACTTTTATAATGCAGCAATCCAAACATGGAAAAAATGCAATGTCATTGAGGGAGAAAAAAAGTGTTATAATACAACAGTACAGATATGAAAAAGATGCAATGTCATTGAGCAGTAAAGATTCTTGAAGGCAGCAGTACTAACATGAGCAAAATGCAATGTCATTGAACAATAAAGATTTATAATGCAACAATACAAATATGAGAAAATGCAATGTCATTGAGCAATAAAGAGTCTTTAGGGCAACAGTACTAACCCCCACTATCCCCTAGATCAATCTAAACAGACCAACTATGAGGCACTCTAGTGTACCCTGTTCATTGGCCAGTGACTACTTACAGTCCTACTACCAGCATAACAGGACCTAAGGTTGGAGCTCATATGGATTCAAGCTATTTGTAATCCACAAAGCATTTAGAGGTGGAACCACAATCTTATAAAAGTATAAAAACGATGTCCAAAAGCCTTTCACCACTCCATCGAGAATATCCCAGCGACCAGCACTGCAGTTCTTCCATCAGGAAAAATGGAAAATCACCCACCAGAACTCTGGTAGTCATCTATGGCATCTCTGCACTAGGCCCAAGGGAACTCCTTTTCTTGCTGACTCACATGCAGGCATGGAATTACTGGTTTAAGACTTCTCTCCTGAATCTACAAAATACCATCATCCAGGATTTCAGCAAGAGACAGACACACACTGCTACCTCACTTCTCTGTCCCAAAACACTAGAAGATAAAAAAATCCAGTCATGCTGCAAGGCCCTTTTCCCTTCAGCTAGTCTTTCAGTCTTCCCTCCTTCAGCTAGTGTTCCAGTCTCCTCTCTTTCACTTTCAAAATTGCCTTTTATATTCCTGAAAAGGAACTCCACATTGTGGTGTAATGGAAAATTGCAGTCTATTACTTCTACAATGAAATACAGTGGGATCTACATAAACAACCACAAAATCTAAAGAATCTTCATATGATAACCAATCTTAGACAATAACAGAACATAGTCCAAAATAGCACAAAACTCTGCAACGATCCAAAGTGGAAAACATGTTAGATGATTTGTATTGCTTCCAGCATAACAACTTCACAGACATTTCATAGTATTAGGTTCTTTTACATGCATTTCTAAAAAAAAGTGTTTTATTTAATCAAATGCTGGAAATATCCAGAGACAGGTCATAATGGAGAAACAGGCTAGCCACTCAGAACTAGGATGAATGTCCATAGGCACAGAGTTGCAATCAAAATGTGTGGCAGCACAGTTTCCAAGTCTGATCATTCTGTATCAGATACAACAGTTATAGTCCTTCAAAGACATTTCTCTACACCTTTGCAAAAGGGAACAATGCAGATTAACCTAATTAAATGTTTAATCTGATAGTCAGTAATTTGAATCTAGTTACTTGTGTTATAGCACTTAAGAACTTTTGCCTCTGAGCAACTAACTATGACCACAAATAAGGAGCATTGAAGAGCAGCAAATGTTTTTATTCTGGTAATGTAAGAGTTTGTTTAACAAATCTAACCTGAATCTAAACAAATGACTATCTCAGAAAGTTTCTAGTAACTGTAATATTGCTGGCATTTGTGTTTTAGAACGTGTGTTTTATTCATGACAAGACAGCAGTTATTTTTATGTAAGGTAAATTCTATTCAGAGTGCTAGTGACCATAAACTTAACAGTCAGTAAGGCCTTAATTTGTAGACAGTATTAACAGTATTAGTTAACCCGCGGTGGTGGTGCTGCGGTAGCGTTGTCGCCTCACAGTAAGATGCTGTCCGGTTCGATTCTCAGCTAGAGCGTCTTCTGCATGGAGACATGCATGAATGGGCGTACCTTTGTTGAAGGTTGTGCATCAGAGCTGGTAACTCGGTACGTAAAAATCAACTACCAATCATTAGCGGACCAGAGTTCTGCTGTGGCGACCCCTAACCAGGAAAAGCCGAAAGACACAGATTAACAGTATTAGAATTTTCTTTTTAATTTTGTTGCTCTTCCAAAGGTATCTGTCAGAACCTTAGACTGACAACTGTACACATTTTTTTCTTCTCTCTACCTGGGATTCAATAAACTCCGTGTAGGTTTTGCGCAAAGCCTACATAGAGATTACATGTGTGTGTGGTATTGAGCATCGAGCAGTAGTGCCCAATGCATATCCATGCCACACACCATGTGTAAGTGAGATTTCATGGCTGGCAACAGTGTTGCCTGCCAGGAAACCATGTAAGCTAACAAAGATAACACACGGATTGAAATCAGAGCACCAATAGTCCACGGTTTTGCATGGAATGCCACAATGATTATCAGGGCTTCACAGATAGTTCTCAGTTTCTGAGTGCAACACATCTGGACAAAAGCCAACATAATGTTGGGACAATGACCCAGAAATAGGGAGATATTTGACATAGATGCTCTATAGAAATGTGCTAGAATTACCAAGGGGTTGTATTAAGATACATGTTCTGAAGAATTTGAAGTATGAAATTCAAACATACCTCTCAACCTCTTAGAGAAAAAAATCTGGACAAAGCCATAAATAATGGGGGGACAAAGGCCCAAAAATAGGGACATTTTTGAAATATTGCTCTTACAAACTTAGAACGTTGATAGAATAACAGGTTACACATTAGCATACATTTTTCTGAAGAGCATGAAGTCTGAAACTTAAATGTCTGTCTTCATTTTCTGACTTCAATCTGCAATGACATGCCAATGATTTGCCGGAAAGCTAAACTTTTAAAAGGAAAAGGTAAAAAATATCAGAGAAAAATATGGATGGATATTCTGCAAAAATCTGGACAGTTGAGAGGGATGAACTCAAATGTATGTAATATTGAATCACATCAGTCCTGAGATTATCCCAGTGATATGGCAGAAAGCCACACATTTGATAAGGAACACAGCTGGACATTCTGGGAATATCTGGACAGTTGAGAGGTGTGAATGTGAAGTATATGATCCAAACATAGTACAGGACAGTTTATCTATAGTGCAGAGTATTGTGATGTCCCATTCCTGGGATTTTGTACTGAAGATGTGTAAATGATCTGTAACTGTACATGGAATGTCCAGGGTCCAGGGAAGTAAATAGTGTGAGAAGAAATAGCCAGGGAATTGTTGTGGCTAGGCTTGTATAGGCCCTAGAGCTGATAGCCTAGTACCAACCTATGAACCTATGAACCTATGAATGCCATGTAAAATAAACACTCAGGGGAAGTGAGTGTATTGAATATGGACAGACAGATGAATTATAGGAATGAACACAGGGAAAGAGGAGAGGTGAAACAACCTAGTGTACAGCAGATGAGGTCATGTCAATGGAAGACAGTTGTAGCAGCAACACCAGTCACACATCTATATTTTACAGTAGGGACTGCACAGTGAAAATGTGTATTATGTGACTGTCACACAATGTGACATAACAATGGGGAGGATGTCTGTGTGAGATAACCATACTTACATTAATAATGCAGAATTAATCTATCAGGGATCTCACATACAACTGGGGTAGGGTGCATATTGCAAAACTGTGCAAACTGATTTGCCTGAATATGAGTGTAATCTCAGCAGATGTCACCAGCAAGTGGGGCACAAATAAAGGCTCATGGAAAACATTAAAAGAACCGACCACAATCATGGCCAATATCAGAATAATGCCACCAGTAATATCACACTTCTGACATAACAAATGTGATTTAGAGTGATAAGAGATGATTCTACACAGACATACTTGAATAACTATTAGAATACATCCACACTCTATGAGGGTAACTGTGCACATTGTCCTGGTGCTGTAACATCTACTGGAGGTGTTAGGAGGGACAGTGCTATAGATGTATGCAATATTATGAGTGATACAGGCTAGTTGACTGGTCTACATGGTGTACACACACACACACACACACACACACACACACACACATATATATATATATATATATATATATATATATATTGCACAATTCACACTGTCACAGATGATATCAATGACATTAATGCTGTCAAACACCTATGTATGTAGTGTGTGCATCACCAGAACAGATTGCACACATGCATCTGGTGTAACAACTTGTTTGGTGGGGTCTATATCAGAACATCGAAGTTTTAAAACTTCAAATGTTCTAATATCGACCCGTTTTGAGTGAACGCTAAAAATAGCGAAGCCGCAAAACACCTAATTCTTTCCTAGGGAAATAATTTGGTTCGCCGGTTCTGTGGCTTCGCTATTTTCAGAGCTGTGGTGGAAAGTTATGGGTCGGGTTCAGGTAAGTGTGTGATTGTGTGGTTGTTAGGGTTAGGGCGCAGGTTAGGTGAGTTAGGTTTAGGGTGTGTGTTAGGTGAATTAGGATTGGGGCAGGTTAAGTGAGTTAGGGTTAGGGCGCGGGTTAGGTGAGTGTGCGATAGTGACGGACCTTAGGGTTAGGGTTTTTGTTAAGGTAAGTGGATAGATAGTAGTGAATGCACAGTTTAGTGTAGGGTTAGTTGTAGGATTATAAGTGTATGTGTGTGGATTGATGTTTTATAGGTGTGTTTGTGTTGTGTGCATGTGTTTCAGAATAGCGATTGTTTTCCTTGGGAAAAAATTGCTGTTCTGAATGTTCGATATTATGTGGTTTAGATATTTTAGTTTCGATGAAATAGCGTTCGCTATTTTCATCTTTCAAAAGCGTGATATAAACGCATTTGGTGTTCCGCACCATCAGACAGTCATGTATATGACACAAAAAGAATACCTAGGTATGGCCAATAAGCTGTGTGACAGCACACTGTAACAAATGTAGTACACTCCAGTACACTCCAGTTACATATCACTAGAAGATGTGTAGGAGGGTAAATGAAAAAGGGTACATTGTACTCAGTTATTGGTGTGATGAAGGCTGGGAACTATGGAGGCATTATGGCTTCTGATGTAGATGTCCTTCACATACTCATTACTTATGTTACATACAAGGGAGTAGTGCACTGTGACCACATACTAGTGGATGTCCCACTTACCATCCACCCCAGGACACAGGTCACATACCTATTGGTCTGATTATAGGGTATGATGTCCACATTATACTTGAGTTGTGTGTTTGTTTTCCTGACTTAACAAATCCCTCCATGTTTCCTTGCCATTGTAGGTGTCATCATTGTCATGGCTGCGGCAGCAGTCTTTGTTATGTTCTGATGCTGTCTGTATTACAGTAATATCACAGTTGGAGTCAATGACTGCACACAATCTCTAGTCCTTCAGGCAGCTGTTTGGACACAGGATGTGTAGTTCATCTGTGATGTCCATCACTTAAATAATGGACAGGAAAGGGCTTAGAAGACAGTCCTGATGTATGGACCTGATCACTGGACCTGAGATATAGGTCACTTCACATATTTCAGCATAGTGAGAAGCCATGTATGTGATACACTTGTCTACCTATTTGGTGGTATAGCTGTTTAGGGCCACATATAACAGTACTGATTGAATACCTCAGTGTGGATTTGTGTCAAATGCCTTGAGCTGGTCAAGTTCCACAAAATGATAGTGTTGTTATAGGTTCATAGGTTCATACTAGGCTATCTGCCCTAGGGCATTTATAAGCCTAGCCAGAGTGTGTGGCTTTCACCACCCCTTAGGATGAGAATACTATACCCATTAGTTTGCTGTGCCTCTGTCCAGCAGTGATACAGAGATGATTCCCGGGGTAAACCTATGATCTCCCATCCACTCGTCAAGATTTCTCTTGAACAGAGTCAGTGAGGGGCTCTGCCTCACATGGACTGGGATTCTGTTCCATAGTGTAGGGAGTCTCTGGGTGATGAATCTGTCCCTCCAGCACGTCCTATTTATATCCATGTTGAGGTTTAAGTCTCTTGCTCGTGGCTCTGGTGGATTTGGATTTTTGAGGTGGAGCATGTCCATTAATTCCGGGTTGGACATGGCCTTGTATGTCAGGCACAGATCACCTCTGAGCAGATGGTATGCGACTGAATAGAGCTGGAGTTTCTTCAGTCGGGCATCGTATGACATATGTTTGAGCCCTTTATCCTTTTGGTGAGGAACTGTTGGGGTCTTTCCAACTGCTGCAGGTGGCGGGTAAGGTACATTCGGAATGGGGCGTTGTACTCAATCATTGGTCTGATAAGTGAAGAGAACAGGGGTACAATGACCTCTCCTGATCTGGATGTGAATCCCTTCATGATCAGGTGGGCAATGTAGAAGGTCTTCCTAACCACTTTGGCAATGTGAGTGTCAAAAGAGAGGTTACTGTCAACTTGGGTCCCCAGGTCCCTGATAACTTCTTCCGTGTTTAATGGATTACCACCTATGTGGTAATTAGGAGTTACCTTGTTTTTCCCAAAGGGTATGACTATACATTTTTTGGCATTTAGCTTAAGGCCATGGCTCTGGCACCAGTTATCCATTTCTATGAGACCTTTCTGGAGGATGTCTGTGTCTGATGGAGTGTCAATTATGGTGCCCAGTTTGCAGTCATCTGCAAATTTTGTCAGCCACAATCCCCTATGTTTGCCTGCACTTCAGAAAAATAAATGCCGAACAAGAGGGGCCCAGGACTGAGCCCTGTGGGACACCGCTCGTGACTGGCTTAGAGTCTGACATGGCACCAGCAACTCTAACCCTGTGTGTTCTGTCCTTGAGCCAGTTTGCAACCCATCTTGTGACATATGGGTTTGCATCTAAGCTGGTGAGCTTTTCTATGATGCCCGAGTGGGGTATTGTGTCGAATGCTTTTGCTAGGTCAAGGTAGGCTGTGTGAACTGCCTTACCTTCATCAATGGCCTTAGTGACTGTTTCGAAAAAGTCAACCAAGTTCAAGAGGCAGGATCTGCCCTTGACAAAGCCAAATTGGGTAGGATCCAGTGTCTGTAGGTCCCCAATGTCTTTATTTATGAGTTCCATTATGATCCTCTCCATAGCTTTGCAGACAAGGCTCGTCAAGCTTATGGGGGTAATTTCAGGGTCCGTAGAAGCACCGCCTTTGTGGAGTGGGACCACAGTTGCCGTCGCCATTCTTTGGGCACGTATCCTGTAGTAAGGCTAAGATTAAACAGCAGCCTTATGTGTGGGTTTAGTTCCTCATTGAGTTCGTGTAGCACACAGCCGGGGACACCGTCCGGTCCCATTGATGCTGTGTTTTTGCTTTGGAGAGAGCAGCTCTCACCTGGGCAGCTGTGATGTTTCGGTGGCTAGACTCTGGTGGGATAGATATTTCTCCTTTTGGGGAGGGAGGGAGAAATTTGCACTGAACCTGTCTGCCAGCATGTTGGCAATGTCTGTGGGTTCAGTAATTTTTATCATTTTGGACTAATTCTGAGCATATCTGGGAGTTTCCACCCAGGTTTCTAACATAGCTAAAGAAGGCTTTATGATTGTCTTTTGTGTCATTAGCGATTTTTCTCTCAAAGTTGGCCTTGGATGATTTTATGAGTGATCGTAGTTTTTTGCTAGTATTGATCAGAGATGCCTTCCCATTTAGGGATTTTGCTCTGTCATGTAGTAGCTTTCTCCTCTTGTTGTAGAGTTTGTTTATGGCTGGAGTCCACCAGACTGGGCGCCTGCCTTTGGTGGAAAAGGTCTTGATTTTATTAGGGATTGCTTGATCCATACATTTCTGGAGGTGCTCGTAGAAGGCATTTGTAAGGGTTTCAGCAGCGTGGGTTGTGGTTTCCACTGGCTCGGGGGCCTTGAAGGATACCACTCCAGTCTTAAGAAGTGTGAAGTTTGCTTTTGAGAAGTTCTTCACTGTGGTCTTTTTTGCTGGGGGGGGCGGGATGTGGATCTCCAGTGAGATTAATTTATGGTCTGATCTCACCAATGAGGGATATACTTCCGGTGTGGAGCATTTTGTCCCCATGTTTGTGATGATCAGGTCTAGTATATTTTCTCCTCTTGTGGGAATGGTGACTAGTTGTTCCATAGCATTTGAGTTTATGAACTCAAGGAACCTTTGGGCTAGGGTGTTGGGGCTTGAGTAATGTTCCCAGTCTATGTTTGGGTAGTTGAAGTCACCCAATATGATGGTGTTTGGAGAGACATTTATACTCTCCAGTGTCTTCAGGAAGGCTGTGTGGGTTTCCTGAGTTTGAGAAGGTGGTCTGTAGCATGTTACAAACTGTAGGGCAGTTTTACCTATGGTTAATTGTACCTGGATGGTCTCCGATGCTTCGTGCATTGCCACTAACCTGGAGGTGTGCGTATCCTTTATGAATATGGATACTCCCCCTCCTTTTGTAGTTCGGTCCGGATTTTGGGGCCGGAACACATGATATGAGGTATAACCTGATAGTGCTGGGGTGCTCTCAGGAGCCTTGAACCAGGTTTCAGTCACAGCACAAACATTGATGTTCTCCATACTGAGGAGGGCTTCGAGGGCATGCATCTTGAGATTTAGACTTCTGGCATTGAGCAGTATTACCCTTAGTTTTTCTCCATTTTTGTTTTCTAGGGCGGTAGGTTTATCATTTGAGCCTTGCCTAAAAAAGGCGCTATGGGGGTGGCAAGAGCCTTTGCCAATATCCGGAAGCGCAGGGGTGACAGGTGCAAGCCGTCCCTTGCGAAGCAGCGTGGCTTGTCAAGCATGTCATCCCAGGCAGACAGACATTGGATCCCCTTGGAATGACACCAGTAATTAAGCCAATTATTAAAGCTGATCATTTTGTCTCTGTATTGTGGCATCATTCTTGGTGAGGGTAGGATACTGCTCAGGGTCAGGGTCATACCGGCCTGGGCTACATAATCTGAGAGCTCCTCTATGTCTCTTTTCATGTAGTCCAGGGAGGTACGTCTCAGGTCGTTCACACCGGCATGGGCAATGACTGAGTCATACTTGTACTTGCTGTGGAGTGACCTGAGTGCTTGTGTTATGTGGCGGATTCTAGCACCTGACAGGCAGCTAACTGTGATCTTTTCCTTGTTCAGTCTGGTGAGTGGGACGTCAGTGTGTCTGACTATGGAGTCACCTATAACAAGTGTGTCTGGCATTGTGTTTGGCCTTAAGGGCTGTGACTGTTTAGCACACTGACTTTGAGAACTATGTGTTGCATGTCTTATGTCTTGAGGTGGCAGTTGCTTGGGTGTCTGCTTTGGAGGCCTCTGTAGTTTTGGTAGATTTTTATCAGTGCCTCCAGTATGTCTTTGTGTGTTTATGTGTTTGTTTTGCAGTTGTGATAGTTCTATGTGAAACTGGGTTTGTGGTGTGCATGGTTTCCTTCTCCTCCTGTCTGGTCTTGCCAGTCCTGAGTTGAGAGAGCTCAGCCTCCAGTTTGGCTATATAGTTGCATCTCTCACATGTATTTGTGTTTTGTGGGAGAAGGAGTGGGTTGTCTGTGTACATGAGGCAATTGTAACATTGCCTCAAGATGCCCAGATTCACCAGCTGAACAGGAGAGGACGCTAGCAACTGACCCTTCGACATGCTAGAAAAAGTGAAAAAGTTTGCTGTGTAACTGAGTCAGAAGGGACCTATAGGAATATGGGTACTCAAGGGATTCTATGCTAATGTAGTACTTTGTTTAGTATACAAGTACTTTACCTATATAAAAATGCTTTAGGAGCAAGTGCTGAGCTATTGAGATAGAGAATAGACTGTTTAGATTGCAAGTAGAGACGTTCTAAGGGAAAAATTGAAGAGCAGACTTTACGGAGCCAGAAATAGTTTAACCTTGTTTAACCGCGCTGCCCGATGTTGCTCTATGGGCAACTCCGGCTAAATCACCAAAAGCCGCTAAAGCGGGCTTTATAGCAGGGGATTGAAAAGACCTAGGAATTGACCCAAAATGGCCAATAGACTACAAGTTTCTGGCTGGAACCACTGCTCTAGGGACAAATAGGCTGCTCAGTGCTCCCCACTCCCACTGGTGAACAAAGAAGCTTCCCTTTATCCAAATAAGGATATGGAATAGCACAGGAACCAAGCCAAAGCCCAGAGATCAGCAAACTCTGAAGACTGGACTATTCTAGTTCAGTAAGGTGGGAAAACAAGATTTTTTTTTTTTACAGAAAACAGAGGACAAACAGACAGTAAATGCTATAAATGCTTTTAAACGGCTAGCACTTGAGTGTGTTAGCCTACAGGTAAAATTAAGCAACAAATAACTTTTTAAAAGTGCAAAACAGTTAATCAACACAAAACAGTTTAAATAGAATGCAGAGCTGTATAAACAGGCGAAAATGCAGTCGCTAAGCAGTAAATAATCAAAAAGCCAGAAAAAATACTTAAATCAGGAAAAAGTCACTCTTTTGCTCTGCTGCTTGTAGAACTCTGCAGGACACCACGAGGAGCTGTGCTGAGTTGCATACAAGCAAAAAGCGTGCTAAAGTGGGCTTTATTACAGGGGCTGAAAAGAGCTAGGAATTGACCCAAAATGGCCAATAGACTACAAGTTTCTGGCTGGAACCACTCCTCTAGGGACAAACAGGCCGCTCAGTGATCCCCACTCCCACTGGTGAACAAAGACGCCTTTTATCCAAATAAGGATATGGAATAGCACAGGAACCAAGACAAAGCCCAGAGGTCAGCAAACTCTGAAGACTGGACTATTCTAGTTCAGTAAGGCGGAAAACAAGATTTTTTTTGTTTTTCTTTTTTTCTTTTTGCAGAAAACAGAAGAAAACAGACAGTAAATGCTATAAATGCTTTTAAACGGCTAGCGCACTTGAGTGTGTTAGCCTACAAGTAAAATTAAGCAACAAATAACTTTTTAAAAGTGCAAAACAGTTAATCAACACAAAAACAGTTTAAATAGAATGCAGAGCTGTATAAACAGGCTAAAAAGCAGTCGCTAAGCAGTAAATAATCAAAAAGCCAGAAAAAGTACTTAAATCAGGAAAAAGTCATTCTTTGCTCTCTGCTGCTTGTAGAACTCTGCAGTACACCACGAGGAGCTGTGCTGAGTTGAATACAAGCGAAAAAAGTGCGCTAAAGCGGCTTTATTACAGGGGCTGAAAAGAGCTAGGAATTGACCCAAAATGGCCAATAGACTACAAGTTTCTGGCTAGAAACCACTCCTCTAGGGACAAATAGGCCGCTCAGTGCTCCCCACTCCCACTGGTGAACAAAGACGCTTCCTTTCATCCAAATAAGGATATGGAATAGCACAGGAACCAAGACAAAGCCCAGAGATCAGCAAACTCTGAAGACTGGACTATTCTAGTTCAGTAAGGCGGAAAACAAGATTTTTTTTCTTTCTTTCTTTTTGCAGAAAACAGAGGAAAACAGACAGTAAATGCTATAAATGCTTTTAAGCGGCTAGCGACTTGAGTGTGTTAGCCTACAGGTAAAATTAAGCAACAACTAACTTTTAAAAGTGCAAAACAGTTAATCAACACAAAACCATTTAAATAGAATGCAGAGCTGTATAAACAGGCTAAAATGCAGTCGCTAAGCAGTAAATAATCAAAACCAGAAAAAATACTTAAATCAGTTATAGCAAATACAGTTATAACAAATGCTCTGAAATATACTGTATATTTCAAAAGGTTTGAGAAGGACAGTCAGAACACAAGAAGGTTCAGGTAAAAACGTAAAAAAAAAAAAAAAGTTTTGTTTTACTTTTTGAAAGGGAAAAAGGAGGAACAGAAGGCCTTATCAAATGTTCTCTCTGTATTAAGCAGAATGAGCTAATGACACTAGACTGGGAGGTGTGTCACAGTAGGGCCGGGCAACTGCAAAGCCACCAAGTATAACAGCAAGACACCAACAGGCAGGGAGGGTGGGACAAAATAGCCTACAAGACAGCAAGCACTACAGAGACAAATGAAAGTTTTTAAACAGATAAGGATTTGTGAAGATACTGAATAGACAAAGTGCTTTATATATATTAAATTGTAAAAACAGTAATCTGTAAAAATAATCAAAAAAAATCAAGATGATACTTATATTTTGTAGCTCAGCTGCAGTCACAACTTCTCTAGTCTGCACTGTGTGCAAAAGACAGATAATTTTTTTTTTTTTTTACAAGAACACAAAAGAACCAGCACCCACTAGCCAAGAGATAATTACACAGAGGAGATGTTTCAGTTTACACAATAGCCTACCAGACAGCAAGCACTAGAGACAAATGAAAGTTTTTAAACAGATAAGGATTTGTGAAGATACTGAATAGACAAAGTGCTTTATATATATTAAATTGTAAAAACAGTAATCTGTTAAAATAATCAAAAAAAATCAAGATGATACTTATATTTTGTAGCTCAGCTGCAGTCACAACTTCTCTAGTCTGCACTGTGTGCAAAAGACAGAAACTTTTTTTTTTTTTTACAAGAACACAAAAGAACCAGCCCCACTAGCCAAGAAATAATTACACAGAGGAGATGTTTCAGTTTACACAATAGCCTACCAGACAGCAAGCACTAGAGACAAATGAAAGTTTTTAAACAGATAAGGATTTGTGAAGATACTGAATAGACAAAGTGCTTTATATATATTAAATTGTAAAAACAGTAATCTGTAAAAATAATCAAAAAAAATCAAGATGATACTTATATTTTGTAGATCAGCTGCAGTCACAACTTCTCTAGTCTGCACTGTGTGCAAAAGACAGAAACTTTTTTTTTTTTTTACAAGAACACAAAAGAACCAGCCCCACTAGCCAAGAAATAATTACACAGTGGAGATGTTTCAGTTTACACAATAGCCTACCAGACAGCAAGCACTAGAGACAAATGAAAGTTTTTAAACAGATAAGGATTTGTGAAGATACTGAATAGACAAAGTGCTTTATATATATTAAATTGTAAATCAGTAATCTGTAAAATAAAAAAAAAATCAAGATGATACTTATATTTTGTAGATCAGCTGCAGTCACAACTTCTCTAGTCTGCACTGTGTGCAAAAGACAGAAACTTTTTTTTTACAAGAACACAAAAGATCCAGTCCCCACTAGCCAAGAGATAATTACACAGTGGAGATGTTTCAGTTTACACAATAGCCTACCAGACAGCAAGCACTAGAGACAAATGAAAGTTTTAAACAGATAAGGATTTGTGAAGATACTGAATAGACAAAGTGCTTTATATATATTAAATTGTAAAACAGTAATCTGTAAAAATAATCAAAAAAAATCAAGATGATACTTATATTTTGTAGCTCAGCTGCAGTCACAACTTCTCTAGTCTGCACTGTGTGCAAAAGACAGAAACTTTTTTTTTTTACAAGAACACAAAAGAACCAGCCCCCACTAGCCAAGAGATAATTACACAGAGGAGATGTTTCAGTTTACACAATAGCCTACCAGACAGCAAGCACTAGAGACAAATGAAAGTTTTAAACAGATAAGGATTTGTGAAGATACTGAATAGACAACGTGCTTTATATATATTAAATTGTAAAACAGTAATCTGTAAAAATAATCAAAAAAATCAAGATGATACTTATATTTTGTAGCTCAGCTGCAGTCACAACTTCTCTAGTCTGCACTGTGTGCAAAAGACAGAAACTTTTTTTTTTTTTTTTTACAAGAACACAAAAGAACCAGGCCCCACTAGCCAAGAGATAATTACACAGAGGAGATGTTTCAGTTTACACAATAGCCTACCAGACAGCAAGCACTAGAGACAAATGAAAGTTTTAAACAGATAAGGATTTGTGAAGATACTGAATAGACAAAGTGCTTTATATATATTAAATTGTAAAACAGTAATCTGTAAAATAATCAAAAAATCAAGATGATACTTATATTTTGTAGCTCAGCTGCAGTCACAACTTCTCTAGTCTGCACTGTGTGCAAAAGACAGAAACTTTTTTTTTTTTTTTTACAAGAGCACAACAGAACCAGCCCCCACTAGCCAAGAGATAATTACACAGAGGAGATGTTTCAGTTTAAACAATAGCCTTCCAGACAGCAAGCACTAGAGACAAATGAAAGTTTTTAAACAGATAAGGATTTGTGAAGATGCTGAATAGACAAAGTGCTTTATATATATTAAATTGTAAACACAGTAATCTGTAAAAATAATAAAAAAAATCAAGATGATACTTATATTTTGTAGCTCAGTTGCAGTCACTACTTCTCTAGTCTGCACTGTGTGCAAAAGACAGAAACTTTTTTTTACAAGAACACAAAAGAACCAGCCCCCACTAGCCAAGAGATAATTACACAGAGGAGATGTTTCAGTTTACACAATAGCCTACCAGACAGCAAGCACTAGAGACAAATGAAAGTTTTTAAACAGATAAGGATTTGTGCAGATACTGAATAGACAAAGTGCTTTATATATATTAAATTGTAAAAACAGTAATCTGTAAAATAATCAAAAAAATCAAGATGATACTTATATTTTGTAGCTCAGCTGCAGTCACAACTTCTCTAGTCTGCACTGTGTGCAAAAGACAGAAACTTTTTTTTTTTTTTTACAAGAACACAAAAGAACCAGCCCCACTAGCCAAGAGATAATTACACAGAGGAGATGTTTGTTTACACAATAGCCTACAGACAGCAAGCACTAGAGACAAATGAAAGTTTTAAACAGATAAGGATTTGTGAAGATACTGAATAGACAAAGTGCTTTATATATATTAAATTGTAAAATCAGTAATCTGTTAAAATAATCAAAAAAAATCAAGATGATACTTATATTTTGTAGCTCAGCTGCAGTCACAACTTCTCTAGTCTGCACTGTGCAAAGACAGAAACTTTTTTTTTTTTTACAAGAACACAAAAGAACCAGCCCCCACTAGCCAAGAGATAATTACACAGAGGAGATGTTTCAGTTTACACAATAGCCTACCAGACAGCAAGCACTAGAGACAAATGAAAGTTTTAAACAGATAAGGATTTGTGAAGATACTGAATAGACAAAGTGCTTTAAATATATTAAAGAGTAAAACAGTAATCTGTTAAAATAATCAAAAAAAATCAAGATGATACTTATATTTTGTAGCCCAGCTGCAGTCACAACTCTAGTCTGCACTGTGTGCAAAAGACAGAAACTTTTTTTTTTTTTTACAAGAACACAAAAGAACCAGCCCCACTAGCCAAGAAATAATTACACAGAGGAGATGTTTCAGTTTACACAATAGCCTACCAGACAGCAAGCACTAGAGACAAATGAAAGTTTTTAACAGATAAGGATTTGTGAAGATACTGAATAGACAAAGTGCTTTATATATATTAAATTGTAAAAACAGTAATCTGTAAAAATAATCAAAAAATCAAGATGATACTTATATTTTGTAGCTCAGCTGCAGTCACAACTTCTCTAGTCTGCACTGTGTGCAAAAGACAGAAACTTTTTTTTTTTTTTTACAAGAACACAAAAGAACCAGCCCCCACTAGCCAAGAGATAATTACACAGAGGAGATGTTTCAGTTTACACAATAGCCTACCAGACAGCAAGCACTAGAGACAAATGAAAGTTTTTAAACAGATAAGGATTTGTGAAGATACTGAATAGACAAAGTGCTTTATATATATTAAATTGTAAAAACAGTAATCTGTAAAAATAATCAAAAAAATCAAGATGATACTTATATTTTGTAGCTCAGCTGCAGTCACAACTTCTCTAGTCTGCACTGTGTGCAAAAAAACAGAAACTTTACAAGAACACAAAAGAACCAGCCCCCACTAGCCAAGAGATAATTACACAGAGGAGATGTTTCAGTTTACACAATAGCCTACCAGACAGCAAGCACTAGAGACAAATGAAAGTTTTAAACAGATAAGGATTTGTGAAGATACTGAATAGACAAAGTGCTTTATATATATTAAATTGTAAAAACAGTAATCTGTAAAAATAATCAAAAAATCAAGATGATACTTATATTTTGTAGCTCAGCTGCAGTCACAACTTCTCTAGTCTGCACTGTGTGCAAAAGACAGAAACTTTTTTTTTTTTACAAGAACACAAAAGAACCAGCCCTCACTAGCCAAGAGATAATTACACAGAGGAAATGTTTCAGTTTACACAATAGCCTACCAGACAGCAAGCACTAGAGACAAATGAAAGTTTTTAAACAGATAAGGATTTGTGAAGATACTGAATAGACAAAGTGCTTTATATATATTAAATTGTGAAAACAGTAATCTGTAAAAATAATAAAAAAAATCAAGATGATACTTATATTTTGTAGCTCAGCTGCAGTCACAACTTCTCTAGTCTGCACTGTGTGCGAAAGACAGAAACTTTTTTTTACAAGAACACAAAAGAACCAGCCCCCACTAGCCAAGAGATAATTACACAGAGGAGATGTTTCAGTTTACACAATAGCCTACAAGACAACAAGCACTAGAGACAAATGAAAGTTTTAAACAGATAAGGATTTGTGAAGATACTGAATAGACAAAGTGCTTTATATATATTAAATTGTAAAAACAGTAATCTGTAAAAATAATAAAAAAAATCAAGATGATACTTATATTTTGTAGCTCAGCTGCAGTCACAACTTCTCTAGTCTGCACTGTGTGCAAAGACAGAAACTTTTTTTTTTTTTTTTACAAGAACACAAAAGAACCAGCCCCCACTAGCCAAGAGATAATTACACAGAGGAGATGTTTCAGTTTACACAATAGCCTACCAGACAGCAAGCACTAGAGACAAATAAAAGTTTTAAACAGATAAGGATTAGTGAAGATACTGAATAGACAACGTGCTTTATATATATTAAATTGTAAAACAGTAATCTGTAAAAATAATCAAAAAATCAAGATGATACTTATATTTTGTAGCTCAGCTGCAGTCACAACTTCTCTAGTCTGCACTGTGTGCAAAAGACAGAAACTTTTTTTTTTTACAAGAACACAAAAGAACCAGCCCCACTAGCCAAGAGATAATTACACAGAGGAGATGTTTCAGTTTACACAATAGCCTACCAGACAGCAAGCACTAGAGACAAATGAAAGTTTTAAACAGGTAAGGATTTGTGAAGATACTGAATAGACAAATTGCTTTATATATATTAAATTGCTAGAACAATAATTTGTAAAAATAATCAAAAAATCAAGATGATACTTATATTTTGTAGCTCAGCTGCAGTCACAACTTCTCTAGTCTGCACTGTGTGCAAAAGACAGAAACTTTTTTTTACAAGAACACAAAAGAACCAGCCCCCACTAGCTAAGAGATAATTACACAGAGGAGATGTTTCAGTTTACACAATAGCCTACCAGACAGCAAGCACTAGAGACAAATGAAAGTTTTTAAACAGATAAGGATTTGTGAAGATACTGAATAGACAAAGTGCTTTATATATATTAAATTGTAAAAACAGTAATCTGTAAAAATAATCAAAAAAAAATCAAGATGATACTTATATTTTGTAGCTCAGCTGCAGTCACAACTTCTCTAGTCTGCACTGTGTGCAAAAGATTTTTTTCATGCATGCCCTTGGTGATCTCTTTGAGGACATCAGATGTAGCAGACATGATGTAGCATTAACAACTCACACAGGTCTGTTGCACTCAGCTAGGATAATACTAATGTCCATTTAGAAAAGGTTCACTATGACATGATGGTCTACCTCACAGATGAGGAGAGTCAGGGTGTGTCTATACATGCATGGATCAGGTGCTGTCCCTCCAACTCACGTGGATGCATGTTGATGTACACCCCTCTATGAGAAGATATCCCATGTGGAGGGTGTGTTGAAGTATGTATTCAACCATATCAGGAAGGTGTCATTCCACAGGCAATCTGTGATGTTGTCACAGCACATTGATTCCATGTGATAGGCCTGGATGAAAGTAAGACAGTGCATACTGCCTATTGTGACAAAGTCCTCCACTCAGATATCATTAAGAAACTCTCCCAGCTGGGGATTAACCCTTACATCACTAGATGGGTAAACAATTGGCTAAACAGAACACATACTGTGAAAGTTGGTGAATCAACCTGTACCAGTAGTGCTGTCGGCACTGGCATACACCAGGCATCTGTGCTTGGCCCTTTACTGTTTGGACTTCATTTCTTGACATTTCAGGCTAAAGTATATAGCCTTTGGCTTACCAAGTTAGCTGATTCTTGCATATTGCCTGTAATCACTGAAGCCACCAATGGTGATAACATAGCACAGGAGGGGCTAACACAGACAAATGATTGGTGACAAGGCATATGATCTACAAATTAATGCAGAAATGTGTTTTTATGTTGTCCTTCTGAAAAGTGGAATTCCATGTGAATTACAGCATTGACAACAGTCCTGCTATGCTGAAACCCAGTGATGTAAGCACTGGGAACACATGTAGATAGCAATCTGAACTTCGACCACCAAGTGTCCACACTGGTATTGAAAGTCTATGTTGTGCACATCATAAGTCACACCATCATATTCAGGTCTTAGGATTGTATGACAGCACTGTACTCAAACCACATTGGAACACTAATAGAGTACAATGCTCTCTTTTATATGTACATCACCAGACACATACAGCATCTGCAGAGACCACAGGGCTCTCTCATCAATAAAACACAGTGTCTACAAAAAATGCCATCATGTATGTGGATAGATTGAAAGCCATGTCATTGTAATATGTGTTGTATAGGATGAGGTGACTTATGCTTGGCCTTTAGGCCAGTGTCTGATCCTGCCCTGGTGGGAGTAATGCATATCCACAAATGTGATATAACTGATGGCATCAGAAGTGTGTTTTTGAGGAGCATATGGTAATAACAGTGTCCCACATGCTGGTGTACAAGGCTCTCTGTAATGTCAGGCAAGAGGACAACCACACACACACACACACACACACACACACACACACACACACACGCACACACACGCACAAACACGCACACACACGCACACAAACACATACACACACACACACACACACACACACACACACACACACACACACACACACATACACACACACACACAGACACACAGAGCTGACTGCAGTGAGAATAGAACACCTACCTATATAAGTACACAGACTACAGAAATTAATACTTTACTCAAGCACCATGGCACATCTGTCTTGGAGTGTGTCAGACAACACATTATAGCTGATGACATCAGCAGTGTCTGTTGAGGAGAACATGGTAATAACAGTATCCCACATGCTGGTATAAAAAGCTCTCTCTAATGTCAAGTAGGAGCACAAATACACACATACACAGATGACTGCAGTGAGAACAGAACCCCTACCTGTCTAAGTACACAGACTACAGAACACAGTACTTTATGCAAGTGCCATGGCACAAGTCTTACTTTTACAAGACTGCAGGTAAACTTATAGTAGATAACAATGGCAGGCCATGTTGGAGATAAGATGTTGGGAGGCCTGCATGAAATAGATGTGTAGGTATGTGCATGTATCAAAATACTGTCTATCCATGGCATTGGAGCAATAACTGTAGGATATACACTTCTGCTTGTATATCTAGACACACACACAGTTGACTGCAGTGAGAAGAGAGCCCCTACCTAAAGTACACAGACTGCAGATATCAGTACTTTATGCAAGCACTATGCCACAAGCCTGACTTTTATGAGACTGCAGGTCAGCTTATAGTAGATGACATCAGCAGCCCATGTGGGAGAGAAGATGTTTTGAGGCCTGCATAAGTTCATAGCTTCATAGGTTCATAGGATATTACTAGCCTAATGTTCCTAGGGTGTTTAAAAGACTAGTGTGTAAAAGCACAAGTACCTTTATTGAGCATAGTTAGATGGTCATTGTTAGCAGAATGACTTTGTGAGCACACTAACTGTCCCTGTCCATGATGGGCATAGGGGCAACCTCAGGGGTGAATTGGTAATCACCCAGCAAGCTGTCAAGGTTGCACTTGAATAGGTTTATTGAGGAGCACTGCTTCACATGCAATGGGAGCCTATTACAGAGGAGTATCAATTGCTGGGGATATAGCTGTCTTCCCAGTATGTTCTGTTTATATCACAGGCTAGGTTGAGAACCCTGGAGCAAGTTATTCCTATATGATTTGCAGACGTCAAGCACTTACAGTAGGGCAGGGTCTGAGATTGCTCTGTAGGCCAGGCATAGGTCACCTCTCAGCAGCCCACATGACATTCAGTACAGTGACATGCCATTCAGTCTTTCCATGAATGTCAAGATTTCGAGGTCCTGGATTCTCCCATTCACAAACCTCTGTGTTATCTCCAATTGCTGCACGGGTCTGGTGAGGTACAGACAGAAGGGAGCACTGTACTCAGTTAGTGGTCTGATAAGGGTAGAGTACAGCAGAGCTATGACCTCCCTGGTCTTGGATGTGACAACCTTATTTATGAAGTGTACAATGTAGAATATGTGTCTCACCACCATGTACACATAGTGATTAAAGTGTAGATTACTAACAATATGTGTTCCCAAGTCTCACAACACTGTGTTTGAGCTTAGAGGGGTGTTATGTATATCATAATTTGTGGGAATGCTTCATTGCCAAATGGGACAATAAGCCATTGTTTGTTGTAAGGTTCAGTCCATGAGTTAGGCATTAATCATTTGTCTATGTCAGCCCCATCTGTATTATGTTACCATCATTGGGGGACTCTGTATGACTGTGTCCAGTAAACAGTCATCTGCAGACTTTGTAAACCACAAGCCATCTACCTTTGCCTGGGGTTCAGAGAAATAGTTTCCAAACAGTTGAGGGCCCAGCACAGATCCTTGTGGTGTTCCACTGGTATGTGGTCTTTTGGTGGAGGTGCAGTCCCCAGCTTTGACAGCATGTGTTATGTCAGTGAGCCAGTTGGCTATCCATGTAGTAATGTATGTGTTAATTCCCAGATCTGAGATTTTCACTATGATATATGAATGGAGGATAGTGTCAAAGGCCTTGGATAACTCAACATAGGTGATGTGTCTTGTTTTCCCTCGTCCAGGTCTTTGGGGTCAGTAGCAAAGAAGTCCACTAGGTTTAAGAAGCAGGATCTATCCTTGACAAAACCATAATGGGTTGGGTCAAGTGTGCTGAAGGTCACCTATGTCCTTGTGGTTACGGGTTCATGTTGATTTCTTCCCTAGCCTTGCAGATAAGGCTTTTAAGGCTTATGGGTCAATAGTTCTAGTTATGCATGTTACCAGATTGATGTGCATTGCATATCACACAACATGTGATATTAATTTCTGTAGTGAAGGTGATATATCTGTGGAAAAAATACTGAGACACCAGAGTTGCAGTCCTTGGGGGGAGGCAACACATGGTTGTATTGTACATATGTGACATATTGTTAGATAAGGCCTTCAGTTTGTTATGTTTTCACATGTAATTTCATGTCATAGACAGGAAATACACAGTAAACAGCAATAATCCATAATAATATTTACTTTGCCATAGAGCTGTGAGCAGCGGGTTTGCGCGTGTGAGATACACATGTTTGCACATAGCTAAGCAATGTGCAAATGCGAGCAGCATTACTAAAGTCTGAGAGTTAGTACTGACACTATGAAATACACCTGCTGCTTAACTGACTCTGTGGCAGCAAGTATAAATTTATTGACACATGACATTTTGAACCCAGATGATACTGTGTTTAAATCTAGGTGTATGTTATACTTTTAAATATTTTCAATTAAACATTGTTAAGGCAATGACATGAATTCTATATAGTACGTGTGTTGATAGCATGGTGGGGTTAAGCGGCATTGCGCAGAGGTATCTGTAGCATTTTGCCAATGCTCACAGTTGTTGTGCATTGGTGCGCCATGTGCACCTCCAAGCAAACATGGAGCCCAAATAGTGAAGGGATCCATTGCTTTTCTGCTACATATGTGTTGTGTTTGATGGTGATTAAAGGTGTGAAAATGGGGTAGGTAGGAAAGTAGTGAAATGGGGAGCAAACAGGGGTAAGAACAAAGGGAAAGCAGTACATGAATGTACAAGAGGGAAGTAGGAAAGAACCATAGCAATCTATTTATTTAACAGTGTCAACTGAAAATATGTGCAGAAGATTAACTGAATTTTGCTGTCACCTCAGCAAGGAGGGGTGATCACAACCCAGTCATGCTGTATAGCCAATTGGACTGAATCAAGTGTGTCAAGAAGACACATGTGAAAAATGAAGAACTATGTATGGAACAATTATTTATTTATTTATTTATTTTTTGTTGGACAGGTGCCCATTTATTTTTTATTTGTAAGAGAGAGGAATGTTGGTGATGGGACATAGGTATGTCTGGGTCAGGTAAGTTGGGTAGGTGAGGAAGCAATTGAAAACATGCAAGACAAACAAGAGACAGGGATGATGATGAACACAAAAGCTTGGGGGGCACCATGATTGGGGTGAGGAAGGGGACAACCCAGACCCATGCCCATCAAGCTTGGAGACAGAGAAAATTGAGTCCTGACCTACTGGACTACCATCACTGTATCCTTACTCCACTGGTGCTAGAGAGCTTGACATGTCCTCCTTCTCCTTCTATGTAACATGAGGGAGAGCAACCTCTCCATCCAGTGTAGGTGTGCACCAATGGTGCAGTGCATGACCCTATACACCATCTCTGGCAACTCTCTGCAGCTGATGAAATCACCACCTCCACCACTGCTTCCAGAGGGTACCCACTGGACCAGCCTCCAAGGCAGGATTACCTGAGGGTGCAGATAGTGCAGTGGCAGCAGAGGCAGTGCTGGCAGGTAGGCACCCAGACATGTTGGCTATTAGTGCTGGAGCTGGTGTAGTGGTGACAGGCTGATCCACTGGGGTTGGCCTACCTCACTGTGCTGTGGAGCATTTAGTGATGTGGTACACATGGATGACATGGACACATTTTGATGACACATAATAAAAATAAAAAAAGAAAAGAAAAAAATGAAAATTTTAAAATAAAATAAAACATATTTTATGAATAAAATAAAATAAAAATAAAGAAAATAAAAAAAAGAGAGAGAAGGGTTGGATGAGAGAAAAAAGAAATAAAATTAGGACCACCATATGTTGCATACAATGCATAAATACAATTATACAACTCTTTTTATCTTTAGGTTTACATTTAAGTGTACCTCCTAACAGATACACACTATACTACAGATTGCTGAAAATAATCCTTGAAATGTGCATGTATTGCACATATGCATGTTCCATTATACAGATTACAGTTTACAGCAGGGCATTTGTGACACTGGTATAGAGGTTTTAATTTAATGTAAATATTACTGAAGAAATAACAGTATTATAGAGTTGTGAATTATGGTATTTGAACAAACAACGTCTGACTAAAGTCAAATATTGGACTCTTACAATTGGTTTGTGCTACAGACTAATGCATGCATACTTGCTTTTACAGTTGGGATATGCATGCTCAATTTGATACAAGTGTATAAAATACCAATAAAGCTATTTTTAATTTCTAATGCTATAATAACACTTCTATTCTGCTGCATACATTCTACTCACTTCACTCAGTCTCTCCTATCTAGCTTCATGGGCCTAGACATTGAACTACTGATACCTAGCAGCTGGGGAAAGAACAGAAAAGAACAGAAGAGCATTATGCATGCATTCTTGCCTATATTGCTGTGATGGCTTACTGGTTAACTACTGTGACTATAGTGTACAGGGTCCTGGGTTCAAGATCTGCAAGGGCTGTTTATTACACCCCTGGGATCACTTCATTGGCTCTGCTTGACAGAGGATTAGTTAATTAATCAATGGGGCGGCAAAAGCTGACACACTCTGGCTAGGCTTATAAATGCCCTCGGGCAGATAGCCAAGTACCTACCTATAAACCTATATTAAGCTATCTACATCTTACAAGTACTCTCTTTAGTGGCTGTATTCCAATAGGATTTGGAATTCACAGGGAAAACCAGCACTGAGTCTACACATTTGCTTTATAGCTTGTTGAATAGCTCCTCCATGCTGAATTGGTTGATTAGCATGCAATTCAGCTACTTATGGTGTAATTAGCACCCCACTGTGTTTACCTTGTTTGCATGGCAGTGCATGCCGCTTACTGGATTTAAAACGGTGCGCTACCATGACATGCAGCAGTAGCGTTGTTGCCTCACAAAAAGAGGTTCTCCCATTCGATTCTCAGCTGGAGCGCCTTCTGTGTGGAGTGGCATTCAAAAGACATGCGTGAATGGGCATGCCTTCATTGAAGGTTGGGTGTCGGGCTGGCACCTCAACACTGTAAAAATCTACTGCCAATCATTAGCGGACCAGAGTTCCACTGTGGCAACCCCTAACTGGGAAAAGCTGAAAGAAGAACCATGACATGCACACAGCGTAAATGGACCAAGTAGGCTTTATTGAATTTGGCTGAATGTCTTTTTTCATGTTGGTCAATTAATTTGAATTCATTCTGCTGTTTGTGCTTTGTGCAGTGCATTGTTTTGCAGTGGCTTTACATTTTGTATTGAATAAATGTGTAAACCATACAGACATTCCTGATATATTAGGTTGCTGAACCGACATGTCTAGAAACTTTATGTTGTACTTTCTGTTTTTAACAAAAACATTGCATTAAACCTTTTACTGAAATTTAAAACATCATCAATCTGTATAAAGTCGCACAGGCACCATTAATAATTTGAAATAAGCTGCATATAAATTCACAGAAAATATGTCAGATAAGCTTGCGGTACATAGAGAAGATAATATATGCCAACATTTATGTTATGTTAAACAATCATAACATCACATATAAGCACTTAAACTTTTTTAGCACACTGTAAAATATGCAAGGCTGTACAAACAATTCACAAAATTTCTGTAACTTTATGAGATTTAACTATGCATGGATACTCGGTTCAGCTTTTCACAAAAGCCCAGGAGTTTCTGAAAAATATTCAGAAAGTTTTGTGTGAATCACTACAGTTTAAGTGTTGTTGAATATAATTTTTTTTTAAGTAACTTAATACTTTGTACTCCCAGTAACCATGAAATTGCACACCAAGTACTTCACACAGGATTTTCAGTTCTTGAAATTGGCTCTAATATTCTTAGTTCATCCTCAAAGCAAGCAAGAATAACTCTAGCAGCAATCATTTCAACCTCTTATGTTCCCCTGGACTCCATACCAAAAGCTCTGCTATTTCTTTCACAAATATCACAATGGGGCTTAGGCATAATACTAAATGTTTCATTATCTTTCAATAACCTAATTCAATAATTCTTGTCAACATCAAAAAAATGTAATTAACTGTTGGGTAGGCTGTTCATGGTCAGATACTGCTTGACCTATACCTCCACACTAAAAGTAATTTCTTCCTTTTTTACCCTATTCTGTTTTATGGCTATATCATCTATATGAGTCTAGCATCAGGTCACATGATAAAATATGAACATATCTATTATAAATTTGCCAAGTTCATCCTGACCTTTGCAGGTAAATCCTGGCAAAATGACCTCTGACTATATCTCAAGTGGCCTTCATTTAAACATAACCTAGTTACTTCCTATTACACAAAGTGTATAGGTTCTTTCTCCGATAGTCTCATCCGCATCTTCACATTTCACAGAATGGTGCTGTTCTTCTTTTAATCCCAGATCAAGGGATAATCTGATTATTAATACCACAAGGAGCAGAAACTCTGATGGAACTGCCTTGTTTAGGAGTTCAGTGGGCTCCACATGGAACACCCTAACATCAGTTAAAAAAAGTAAGCAATATTCATGCATTTAGAAAGTCATTGCTATAATCACACCTTCAAAAGTCCTTCCTAAACCCCACATTAATATGGTGTCTTCCAGCTGTTATAGATGAAATTCAGCTGCTTTCTTCTCTGATTATCTTACTGTTGCCCCTGGAACTTGTCTTACATGTAAGTATCATAAATAGAACCAGATGATTCATATAATCCTTTATTTGATATTGTACCAAATTTTCCCCTGAATTAAAAAAATCAGGAAAGCATTGCAGAGTGCCTGCACCATGCTGCTCCAATACAGACATCTGTCTATACTCCTTTACAATGGAAGATAGAGTTTTCCATCAACTACATACCATTAGCCCTAGTCCAAAGGTCTCTGGAGTATAAGCTACATAAATAGCAGGTAATGATATGAGGCAATATTCTATTTAAATGACTCTCACTGCCTATGACTTGCATAGCTATATGTCCTCTCAACTCCACCTGTAAATCATGACTGGTGCTACAGGCATTTCTCTTGCCTGCAGTACCACTTTTGACAAATCATAGCTGGTTACAGACCTCCAACCATGACTCAGAATGCCCACTCCACCTATCTGGACTTACTTGAATCCATCCAGATTCAGCCCTCTACTCTGATATTGGGTGACTTTAACTACCCAACCACAGAGTGGGAAGACCTATTCTAGCACAAATATGAATGCCCAGAGATTTTTTGACTTTGTCAATGCCAATGCATTTGATCAGCTAGTTGACACACCTATGAGAGGTGAAACATCCTGGACCTGGTCCTAACCAACATGAGTAGACACTGTAGCACCCCTACAGTGTCATCCTCCTTGGTAAGATCCGACCATAAAGCAATCACTTTCAAAGCCACCATCTCCCCCCCACCCATCTTGTCAGGGTCAAACAAAAAAACTTTTCCAAAGCTGACTACAATCTCCTGAAAGCAGGTATAAGCAGCTTCACAGACATCATCCCTTCAGTTAGAACTAGCACTAATGTCCAAGCCTTTACCAAAAAACTATATGAGCACATATATAGCTGTATGGACTCAGCAATACCTGACAGGACCAAATTATCTTCCTCAAGGAAGAGTAAACCTGTCTGGTGGACAGCAGCAATAAACAAACTCTATAATAAAAGGAAAAAAATGTAGTTCAGGACCAAGAAAGAGCAGGTGCCAGGATGGAAGCGATCCTTCCTTTGTCTGAACAAGCAAATAAGGTCACTGGTGAAATCCTCCAAGGTTAACTTTGAGTTCAAATTGGCCACATCCACTAAGGACAATTACAAGGCCTTCTTCAGATGCATCCGCAGTCTCAAAGGTTATACCCAAATCTGCTCTGAACTGGTGGTCAATAACATCACATACACAAACGCTGTAGATATAGCCAACCTGCTGATAGACAGGTTCAGTGAAAACTTCATCACCCTGTCCCCCCATCAGTAAACCAAGACATGCCCAGCACCTGCCCCCCTCTCCTCATCACCAGGGATCAGGTCTTTAATTCCCTCTCAAAGGCAAAACAATACAATCTAAATACGGCCTGACAACATCCCTGGCTGTATCCTACATGAACTCAGGCATGAGCTCTCAGCACCATTAGGCACCCTATTCAACCAAAGCCTAAGCACCGGCTTCATTCCAGCCAAATTGAGGACAGCCACTGTCATCTCTCTACACAAAGGTGGAGCGTCCACTGACTCAGGCAATTTTAGGCTCATCAGGCTAACTAGCCTGATCTGTGTGGCCATAGAACACATTATCATGGACCTTATAAACAAGGATATTGGCAGCCTCCAAACACTTGACCCCACACAGTTTAGTTTTGTCAAAGGGAGATCATGCCTGTTAAACTTGGTTGACTTCTTTGAAACAGTCACCAAACCCATGGATGAGTGGAAGACGGTGCACACCACCTACCTCGACCTAGCCAAAGCCTTTGACACTATTCCCCACTCAGGCATAATAGATAAACTCTCCCATCTAGGCATCAACCTGTGTGTTAGCAGATGGGTAGCTAACTGGCTCACTGACAGAAACCACTCAGTCAAAATAGGGGAAGCCACCTCTAGTAGTAGATCTGTAACAAGCGATGTACCCCAAGGATCAGTCTTGCGGCCCCTACTGTTTGGGATATACTTTTCTGAGGTGCAAACCAAAACCAGTGATCTGTGGCTGACCAAGTTTGCATATGGCTGCAAGTTGGGAACTGCCTTAAATTCCCCTACAGATGTGAACATCCTCCAAAGAGGGCCTTACCCACACTAATGACTGGTACCAGAAGCATGGCCTCAAACTGAATGCCAAGAAATGTATCATCATCCCCTTTGGGGAAAATAGCATCCCTACTAATTATCACATTAATAACAACATACTAAGCATGCAATCAGTTGTGAGGGACTTGGGGACCCAGGCTGATAGCAATCTGAATTTTGACCACCACATTCCCTCCATTGTATGGAAGGCTTTCTACATGGTCCACCCCATAAGTAAGGGTATTTCATGCAGGAAGAAGGAGGTCATAACATCCCTGTCCTCCTCCCTTATGAGACCCATTATCGTGTACAATGCCCCCTTCAGCATGTACCTTGCCAGGCATATGCAGCAGCTGGAGAGACCACAGAGGTTCCTGACCAGAATAATCCAGGGTTTCAAACACCTATACAGATAGGATAAAAGCACTGTCCCTCCACTCAGTCTGGTACAGACTGCTCAGAGGTGACCTGTGTTTGGCATACAAGGCCATCTCAGACACAGCCTTGATGGAGTTGCTGCATATCTGAAAGTCAAACTCCACTCGTGGAACACCCCACAAAAGGCCTCTACCTGGTCTGTGACATTAATAGAACTTGTTGGAGGGATGGATTTGTGTCCCAAAGACTCCCCCATTTGTGGAATAGATTACCTCTCCATGTCAAGCAGAGTACCTCTGTAGCCCTCTTTAAGAGAAAACTGGATGACTAAATGGGAAACAGAAAATACACCCCCGGGATCCCACCTGTGTCCCTGCTCGACAGGGGAAACAAGTGCTGACTTTGTGGGAACATGGGCACAATTCTTGGCTAGGCTTATAAGGGCCTTCAGGCCAAAAGCCTAGTATCCTGGGAACCTATGTGAAATATCAAATGGAAAAAAAATCTAATAGGTGAAAATGTCTTCTTCCATTACCCCCCCCCCCCACTCCCTGGTACTTAAATATACCAACTCTGAGATCACACTACAGTGAAGAGACCCCCCACACACACACACACACACTCCCTGGTACTTAAATATACCAACTCTGAGATCACACTACAGTGAAGAGAATGGCAAATTTCCTGCCCTTTACTGTATGTCGATCTCCATTCACAACATTCGATATTTCACAACTTCGATCATCTGGTCTTCACAGATAAGAGGCTCGATGTTGTGAAATTTCTATCCTTTGAAGTAGACATATATATATATATATATATATATATATATATATATATATATATATATATGCTAAAGGAAATAACTTCAAAGACCAATTCATGTAAGGTTCAAGTATGGCACCCTTTATCACTTGCAGCAAGGAGACAAAGCATGCAAATACAGGATTTGTCTAAATTACTAATGAGCAGTATATTACTTTTATACAATTTTATGAAATGTTACTTTTCTATTGTTGACGTAGTTAGACACAGCTTTCTGTATTACTCTACAGAAAATGTTACTTAGACTTCCTGCTGACATGTTCAGATTTAAAACTCACTATGTGTTACATAGAAAATGTTGCTTAGATTTCCTGCTGACATGACTGGATTATTGTTGATTTACAAAAACATTTGAGAAAAACAACCTGGCCTTGGGGCTTATTTTTAGCCCACTACAAACTTTCTATTCTTCAATTGTGCAGTTCTAATATATATGTGTTACATTTTACCTAGATTCAAGGTACATTTCTAGTAATGCTGACTACGGTTTATACTTTCAAGCAGCCTTTGTTTTTATTGTCAATAGCTTCAGCGGCTGTGTACTTTCTCATGGCATAAGCAGAAAATCAATAACTCTTTGTTAAGTCTCATGACACTAGTAGAAAACACTTATTATTATTTCCATGATATTAGCAGAAATTAAATGCTTTTTGTTAATTTCCATGGCATAAGCAGATCATAGCTGCGCATATTTTCATGACATAAGCAGGATTGGAATGTCTCTAGTAGCTGTGCAGATTCATGCAGTGTGAGCAGAATAAATGTATTAACTCTTTTAAACCTCGAATGCACTAAGCATGCATATTACTAATACATATTTTACTAACAATATATATATATATATATATATATATATATATATATATATATATATATATATATATATCTATGTATGTATAAGTCTACTTTGTGGCAGACCACGATGCTTTTCCAGAGATGGTCTGCACCCCTGGGATTCAGGTTACTGGTTAAGGCTCTTTCCATCCCATAGTGCTTTTTTTAGGCAAAGTTCAAAGGACAAAACCACGACTGTAATAGGTACAAGCATGCAAAATATGAAGGTAATGGTACTCAATTCTAGAAGTTTAAACCTCAGAATGCACTCTCTCGAGGCACTCCTAAAAATGGTGAACATGGATATCTGTGCAGTAACTGAGAACTGGTTCAAGGCTCCAGAGAGCACCCCTGCAATACCAGGCTTACCACACTTTTCAACCACCAAACCAGGATCGAAACACTAAAGGTGGAGGGGTGTCCATATTTACCAAGGATATTCACACCACCATGTTAGTTGCCCAACACAATGCGTCTAAAATTCTCCAGGTGCAACTAACACCAGGTAAGACTGCAATCCAAATTGAAGCTTGCTACAGATCCCCCACCATGCCCCAAAATTCTCACTACACCTTTCTAAACATACTGGAAAATATTAATATACAACCAAACACCCTAATACTGGATGATTTCAACTACCCTGCCATTAACTGGGAAAACTACTCATGTACAAACACCTTTGCCCAGCGGTTCTTGGAATTCATAAATTTCAGTGCCCTGGATCAACTAATCCATAGTCCCATCAGGGGCTCTAAGATCCTTGACCTGGTCATTACCAAGATGGGAAATCAATGCTCCACACCTATGGTCACCCCCTCATTGGTCAAATCAGACCATAAGCTAATCACCCTTAACATCCACATCCCACCCCCACCCCCAGTAAGGAAACCTCCATAAAAAACCTCTCCAAAGCCAACTTCATGCTACTCAAGTCAGAAGTTACAAACTTCATGACACCCATGCAGATGGGCACTGAATGTTTGACTGCTGAGTCCTACACTAAGGCACTGTACAAGCACATCCACTCATGCATGAATCGTGCCATCCCCAATAGAACCAAGATGCTCTCCTCCAAAAAAAGGAAGCCAATCTGGTGGTCCCCTGCCAAAAACAAACTTTACAACAGAAGGAAGAAACTGTTGCAGAAAAGAGGAAAATACCAGGATGCAAAAAACTCCCTTACCAGCTTCAGTAAGAATCTGAGATCCCTCATAAAATTCTCCAAAGCTAGTTACGAAAATAAAATTGCCAAAGATTCCAAAGACAACCACAAGGCATTCTATAACTATGTCAAGAATCTAAATGGCAATGCTCAGATCTGCTCTGAGCTACAACAGAATGGCAGTAAATATACTGATCCCAAGGATATTGCCAGTATCATCGCAGATAGATTCAGTGCAAACTTACCCCACTCTCACCCCCTAAATGGCCCATCTCAATACTGGAAGATTGCCAAATTCCAGTAATAATGGCCACACAGGTAAAAAAGGCACTCTCCAAAACTAAGAATACAGCATCTATGGGACCAGATGACATCCTGGGCTGTGTACTACATGAACTAAAAAATGAACTGGCACCTCCCCTAAGTGTCATGTTTAATCATACCCTCACCTCAGGCTTCATGCCCACTGAGTGGTGCAGAGCTACAGTTATCCCACTCCACAAGGGGGGATCCAACTTGGATCCCGGGAACTACTGCCCCATCAGTCTGACGAGCCTGATCTGCAAGGCCATGGAATGTATTATCATGGAACTTATAAACAAAGACATTGGCAACCTTAAAACACTGGACCCCACCCAGTTTGGGTTCATGAAGGGCTGATCTTGTCTCCTGAACCTGATTGACTTCTTCGAATAAGTCTCCAGAGCCGTGGACTAGGGTAAAGCAGTCCTCACAACCTATCTGGACCTCGCCAAGGCCTTTGACACCATCCCCCACTCTGGAATCATAGATAAACTTACTAAGCTGGGCATTAATCCCTACATCACTCGATGGGTTGCCAACTGGCTTACTGACAGAACCCACACTGTAAAAGTAGCGGACTCCAAATCCAGCTCCAGACAAGTGACAAGTGGAGTACCTCAGGGTTCAGTCCTGGGACCTCTCTTGTTTGGCATCTACTTCTCTGAAGTACAGGCCAACACTAAGGGACTCTGGCTAATGAAGTTCGTAGATGACTGCAAACTGGGAGCCAATACTGAATCCCCAAATGAAGTGGATGCTCTACAAAAGGGCCTTACAGAAACAGATGCTTGGTGCCAGAGTCTCGGGCTTAGGCTCAATACCAAGAAATGTATAGTTATCCCCTTTGGGAAAAACATGTACCCGTGAATTACCACAAAGGTGGCAGTACACTAAACCCCAAAAGTGTGATAAGAGACTTAGGGACACAGGTGGACAGTGGTCTCACCTTCAGTAACCTCATCACCACAACAGTCAGGAAATCCTTCTATGTGGCACACCTCATCACTAAGGGCTTTTCATGCAGAAAAAAGGAGGTCATTGTCCCAATGTACTCATCCCTCATTAGACCCATTATAGAATACAATGCCCAGTTTGGTATGTACCTTTCAAGACATCTGCAACAACTGGAAAGGCCGCATAAATACCTCACTAAAAGAATCACAGGCCTAAAGCTGATGCCCTATGCTAACCGCCTTAAAAACTCCAGCTATACTCTGTCGCATATCATCTACTCTGAGGTGATCTCTGCTTAACACACAAGGCCATGTCAAACCCAGAGCTGCTGGACATGCTACACTTAAAGAAATCCCAATCCCTCAGAGCCACATGCTCCAGAGATCTAAACCTTGTCATCACAACAAACAAAACATGCTGGAAGGATAGGTTTCTGACCCAGAGACTCCCCAGACTCTGGAATAGACTGTCCATACATGTCAAGCAGAGCGCCTCTTTGGCCCTCTTCAAAAGGAACCTTGATGATTGGATATGAGAAAGGAAATTCACCCCAGAGATCATGTCAGTCACCCTGCTAGTCAGGGATTCAGGGAAGTAAACAGTGTGGGAAGAAATAGCCAGGGAATTGTTATGGCTAGGCTTGTATAGGCCCTAGGGCTGATAGTACAGTACCAACCTATGAACCAATGAACCTATATATATATATATATATATATATATATATATATATATATCTGTAAGCAAATTTCCTGTTCTACTGATTTGTCTCATTCTTGAAAAATAAATTTTTCAAACAAACTCATACTATTATTTTAACTACATAAACCAATTTAAAGATCCGATTTTTAATATTATTTTTGTTTAATATATGGGTGTGACTTGTCCTTAGGTATATATTTAGAGACTGATGATATTATAATTTTGACATGAGCTTTTACTTATCTGTATAATGTATACATTTATACATTAGAGTTTTCCTCCTGGGTCTTAACTCAAAATGGACCACAACCCAGTTGGATATCCTGGTCATCAAAGTACAAATAAATTGTAAATGTATTATATATGTCCCGCATTGCATAGTAACAAGTCATAGTTAGCCGTTCCATATCTTGTAACTATTGAGGCAAGCACCTGTGATCAGTAGATCAGACTAACTAATTTTCATGTGTACCCATTGATCTCAACTCATTTGATTGCAGAAAGGGTTGGAGCAGAAACCTCCATTTTCAGGGACAGTTACCTCTTATAGGCATGATTATAAATAAAAATCCTGCTAGGACACCATATACATCTTTAGATAGTGGTAAAAGTGCAAACTGCACACAGCAGTGATCAATTCAATTTTCTTTCTGTTCGTTTATTATGGTGATTGGTGGAAAGGCTGTTTAGAGGGCATTAAGATGAAATACTTTACTGTGATAATCATTTATTTCATTCTGAAGGGGGTAGTCAGTTGATCATGAGGTAAAAAAAATAAGGTGATTAGTAGGGCGGCATGTGGCTTGAAAGCAAAAGGGACATTATGTGACCATTGTTAGATAATCACAGATATGAATAACATCAGAAATGCATCACAGCAGCCGTTATTTCTTTCACTTTTATCACAGTCTTCACATAAGGGGCAAACATGTAGTGAGGCCATTTGTATATAAAATAATTGCAAATTACATAGTTATTGTGAGATAATTATCAATACTTAATGCCAGGAAGGACTGTATATGTGTATGATAGTAGCACATTAAAAGCCATTTTTTTCTTTCCCTTTGATCAGTCAAACAATTGATGAGAAAACAGTGAAAATATGGCATTTCATATGGTGGGTGTTATGGGGAGGGGTCTATATGAAAGCAAAAGAACATTCCTTGAGCATGTTTAAAAATTTTTTATATGGTTTATGTGGGGAACAATTCATGTGCATGAGGGCAGCAAGATGAAATACATTACTTATGCCATTATTTATTTTACTCCCATCACAATCAAGCAGTAGAGCTTTATATGGAAAGTGACTATTGTTGGGTTGAGGGTAGTCTGTATTTGAAACAAAAAGGCCAAATTCATGATTACTGTTAAATGATCACAATTATGATACTTCTTGTTTGGGGAGCTGTGTGTATTTTTTCAGTTATAAGTATCATCTGCAGAGTGTCACTGACATTTTCCTATCATAATCTGGTATACTGCATTATATTCAGTTTCCATTAAAGTTGGGTATTTAGTGTCTAATGAGGCTGGGGTATGTAGCACAAAACTTGACCACTTCTCTTTAACTCCACATGCCGAGAGTGAAAAATTCTGTGAAACATGATAACAAGGACTGTACCCAATTTGGATTTGAATAAGAAGGGTTGCACCCACTGTATTTTACACACACACACACACACACACACTCACATATATATATAAATATATATATATATATATATATATATATATATATATATATATATATATATATATATATATATATATATTATGTACACTAACAGGCATTGGAAACATTTACAGCATAAAGGTGTAGGGAAAGACTTTCTTTGTTTATTGAAAAATAAATAATTATCTGTATTATTTAGAAGTCTTTGAAGATACACCTCATTACAGGATTTAAGTAAGTCCAAGGGTGGCATCCTCTGTATGCCCTGTAATTTTCAACACTTAACAAGAATCCAGTCACCTCATGGATTAAATTATATCCAGCAGCCTAAACTGTTTTTTTTTTTTTTTTTTTTTGTGATTGTACATACCAATGTTGGGAGGATGGCCTATTGATTAAGGTGTTTGCCTTACAAACACAAGGCATAGGGTTTGAAGCTCACAAGGGATAATTGGCTAGGCTTAAAATGGCTCGCAAGGGCAGTTAGCTTAGTACTAACCTATGAACCTATACCTTGTTTCATAAACAGCAGTGTTAAATTCAAAAAGTTTACTTGAAAACAATTTCAGGTATAATCAGTTAATGTAGCATTGATTTCACAAGGCATGCATAAACAAAATATGACATGTTAGTAGTTATAGTCCTTTTAGTGTTTTGGAATATTGTCTCCAGTTAGAAATAATGTGCAGTGATCCATTTTGCCTTATTATTAACTTACAAGTAATGACCTGCGGTGGTGGTGCTGCGGTAGCGTTATCGCCTCACAGTAAGATGCTGTCCGGTTCAGTTCTCAGCTAGAGCGTCTTCTGTGTAGAGACATGCGTGAATGGGTGTGCCTTCGTTGAAGGTTGTGCATCAGGGCTGGTAACTCGGCACGTAAAAATCAACTACCAATCATTAGTGGACTGGAATTCCGCTGTGGCAACCCCTAACCGGGAAAAGCTGAAAGACACAACAACAACATTAACTTACAAGTAATGAATCCTTGCGTATACATTTGGCTTCATGTTGTTATCCACTATTCTTTCAGCTTGGCTATCCAGCATTACTTTAGCTGCATAGAATTTTAAGACAAGATGTAACAACTCTTACATGGCTAAATTTATAGTGACCATAATGTCAGTTTTTTAAACATGAAACATATTTATTAAACCATCACTTACTACACACGCAATCATATATTTACATAAATGAAAACAAACCACACCAGCACAATCCTAGCTGCAAGTGTTTTACATCACAAACCATACTGACACACTCCCAGTTGCAAACATTATGCATCACTTATAATCTACCCAATCTTTCGCACTCAAACATTGCATAGCTCATTTAAGTCCTGCCACCTTTTAAACCTCATTCATCCCTTATATGTATGTTCCCACAATTCCCATTTTTTTCTGTGTAGTTTGCTCCTACCCTTTTATAAAGATCTCAATTCTAGTTGTTTTATCTCTGTTACTATAACCACTACTTCCAGTATAGTTGGTTTAGATAATGATTTCCCTTTTCTAGTAATTGTTTTTTGGCAGCCACAATTATTAGACACAGCAAGGCCTTACCATGCCTGGACAGTTCCGATTCTGTACCATAGCTCAGAATCATCTTCACCCTCATCAGACCAATCTGCCCACCCATCACCGACAATGCATCCTACAGGGAATCCTTAAAGTCTGCCAACTCATCACACTCCCGCAAAATATGTTACCAATTATCTTTTGCTTCCCCTTCACACCTCCAACATTTGCTGTTTGCCTGAAGAAAAATTATCTGGAGTCTACTTGGAGTATAAAAATATCTATGTAAACATTCCCAGGCAAAAATCTTAAATCTTCTAGAGTTTGTCACATATTTGTGAGACATACATATATAATCCCATTGTTTCTTTATGAATTGCTTATCTAATCTCTCTTTCCAATCCTTTCTAACCTTCTTTGATTGATTTTTATAGTTATCATGCAATCTTTTATATGCTCTACTAATTGTTCCTTTTTTTAATGACAGTTTCTGTTCTAGATTCTATTAAAAAGTCTTCCAGTGCTGGTCTTTCATTTAGAACCCCCACCCTCATTTCTTTCCCTTTACCTGTACTCTGATATCAATCCCTGATAGGGAAGGCAATCTCTAACTTGCAGTCCAAATAAATTCTTAATGTCTTCCCAGTCTATCATCTTTCCCTCTCTAGTTATTTGCTCCCAATACCTTGGTTCAGTTGCCAGTTTTCTCCAATAAATTCCAGCCCCCTCTTGCCTAGTGTCTCTAACTCTAATTGCAGTTGTACCTATCAGCAGAATCTCCTTTCTCCATTCCTGTGTTGGTTTAGTTCTTAGAATACTTTCTGCTACTTTATGGATATAATATCCTGTATTGTTATTGTTAGTCTCCTTAAAGACCTGCATCCAAAATCCCAGTCTCTCCTTGTTTCTTGACCCCCCCCACCATTAATTATAGTTTTCTACTTATGCTATATATAGGAGTCTTAGTGTAACTCTGAAATACCCTTTCAAATTGGGTATTCCCAGTCTGCTCTGCTCTACTGGAAGAATCAGCTTATCCCACTTGACTCTTGCTGTCTTCCCCTCCCAAATAAAGTCCTGCAGCTATTTATTAATTACTACCCACAGCTTCTCCTCTGGTTGATAAAAATATGCCTGAGCTGTCTGTAACACTAAATGGGCTAAACTGCTTGTATCTTACTATCTGTAGCCATATAACACAGCTTCCATTTTCTCAGTCATTGTATTATCTTTTGTTTAGTCTCTTCCTACATATCCTTAGCTGCCACACTAGAATCATTTTAATACATACTCCTAAATACTTCATTTTATCTTATCTCCATAAATGTGGGTATTCCTGAACCAGTTCATGTGTGCATACATAATTTACTGCTATTGCTTTAGTTTTAGCTTCATTAATTTTGTATCCTGACAAGATCTGAAACTGTCTCAAAATATCCTATAACACTTTAATGTCTTTTTCTGGTTTTATCAGATATAAAATAACATCATCTGCAAACAAAGCCAGCTTTTCTTGACTACCATACCAATTATATCATTGAATTTCAGAGTCCCTTATTTTCTTTGCCAATGGCTCTAAATGTAATGCAAATACTAAAGGGGAAAGAGAACACCCCTGCCTCATTCCTCTGCTCAAGCAGAAATTATCAGAGAGGACTCCACCCACTTTATTTTTGCCTCCGATCCCTCATATATACTCCTAATCAACCTTATCATTTTTACAGGAAATGCAAATGCTTCTATTGCCCTGCTCATAAAGTCCCAGCTTACTCTGTCAAATGCTTTCTCTGCATGAAGACCTACCAACAACAATGGTATTTTCTTGCATTCTGCTTCCCCCTGGATCATCGGTGTTCTGTTAATGTTGTCAAATGTTTGTCTCCCCTCCACAAAACCACATTGATCCATGTCAATCAGTTTTGGCATTACCATTGTCATTCTTTTAACCATTATAGACATGAACACTTTATAATCATGGCTTAGTATTGAAACGGGCCTGTATGAAGCTAGATCTGATGAATTTTTACCCTCATTAGGTTTTACAGCTACCGCTGCTTTCTTTCAGGACGGTGGTACTTCTCCTCTTTTTAAGATACTGTTAAACAAAACCTTCCACAGCTTTATCAGTTTTTTTTCCTCCTAGCTTCCAAATGTCTACAGGAATACCATCTATTCCTGGGGACTTTCCTGTAGATTGGTTATACATCAGATTTTTATGTTATCTCATCCTATCCTAACAGTTAGTAGTTGAGCCTCATCTACCTCTAACCTTGGCATATTTAATTCTTCCATAAACATTTCTATCTGTATCTTTTCTTGATTGTCATATTTCTGTGCTTTATAGAGACTGTCATAGAATTTCCAAAATATTTGTAATATCTCCATAGGGTCTCTTGTTACCTTCCTTGTTACAGGCTCCCTAAGTTTAGCAAAAGCCCTTTCTACTTTCTGTTGCCTGAGTCACTGTGCTAAAAGTTTTTGCACTGTAGTGTTATTATCAACAAACAGTTGCTTAATAGCAATCTTTCTAACCTTGTGCATATTACTGAGGTAATCTCTTATTTTCTGCCTAGCATTCTGTAGTTGATCCTCCTCTTGTACTGTGAGATTTCCCCTACTCTGCAATGCTTTAGCATTTGTCAGTCCCTCTAAGTAATTCTTGTTACTTTAACATATAAAAAGTTTATTACATCACTAAATATATCATATCATATCATAAATATCACATCTTACATAAACTTAATTGTAACTCTAAAAGTATTATTTATTTAGCAAATTGTAAAAATTGTTCAGCGTTTTATGTAGGAAAAACGGATCGTAAATTCTGTGAGAGAATCTATGAATATACATATGCGATTTCTAAAAATAAAAATTACAATGCTCACATACATATGCGATTTCTAAAAATTAAAATTACAATGCTCTTGTTAAACACATCAACTTGAAAGCAGGTCATACTTTCCAATTTCAAGCAATAGATCAACTTGTACAAGATATTAGGGGAGGGCCCACTTCACTATTGTTAGAGTCTCGAGAACTTCAATGGCAATTGGCACTAAATGCATTTTCTCATCCTGGCCTTAATGACAATTGTAATATAGCTTGTTTATTGAAACTCAAGAGCTGTATGAGATAAAAAGTCTCCCTAAAGATGTTGCTACCATTTTGAACCTTAAATACTACTGGTGAGTTTTAAGTACTGACAATTACAGTTCTTACAGTTCTTATAGACAATGTTATTACTAAACCGTTAGTTGGTTATTATATAACTATTTATGAATGGCCACTTGTGTTTTCATAAAACTGTTTTTTAAAAAATTATTTTTTAATGGATGGATTTTGGTTGATACTGTGGTTGTATTTGTCAGTACATGTGTTTATGTGGTCAAAAATTTTAATATCTTAACTAGTCACTAAATCTCGCATTGCTTTTTAGAAATTGTATTTTTTATCAAATGTTGAATACTGGTTGGCCAGCGCTATCACATGTATTCCAGGGCGGCCCTTTTAAAATAAACTGCAACATTGTAGTTGGTTTATTTCTGAAGAAGTTACTCTAGCAGAGTGATGAAAACGTGTTTAGTTGTAATAAACATTTTATACGTTAAAGTAGTTTCTTGCGAGTGGCTGTTTGACATCTTTTTGTTTTTTACTATGTTTGTTACTTGAATTTTTTTTGTTAATTCTTGTTACTTCTTAACCATAGCTCTCTTTCTTTTATTTCCACCCTATCTTTAAACTCCACTGTAATTTTATCCCGCTCCTTAGCTATATTTTCAGAAGAAATTTATATCCTCTGTGACAGCTCCTGAATAATCTCCACTACCCATTCATTAAATTCCTCTCATATAGCAGATAGGTCAGAAAGAGCCAATGTCACATTTTTATTTCATTACCTTGTGCTTTTATTTTAGCTATTATTGGAGCACGATCTGAAATAGTTAATGGGGGAGTATCAAGACCTTTAATTAAATGCACATGTTCATGTGAAATGTAAATTCTGTCTAGCCTAGTCCAGTTTTTATATCTTGGGGAATAATATGTAAATTCACTTTGAACTCCTATTACTGAATTCACATCTTCCATGCCAAATATATTCCTAAATTTCTTCAAAAATCTATCCTCCTTTGTTATATTTTCCCTTCTGGACCCTCCCATACACATCTTCACGGCTGCAAATTAAATTCCAATCCCCACTTATAAGTAATATTCCTTGCTGAAAATTGATTATTCTTCCCAGAATTTTCTTAAGCTCTATTATAGTAGTTTTAAATGGAATGTAAATACATGCTAGTGTAATCCTCCTTCCTTGTCAGTAGCCCCTTAGCACTACAAACTTGCCATTATTATCTTTTCTATCTTCTTCTATCACTACTGGAACACCTGTTGCAATTAATATAAGTACTCATCTTTTACTTTGCCCCAGGTATTCTGCTGAATAACCATCCTGAAAACCTTTCTTTACCAAATTCATATGTTCAGTTATTTCTAACTGTGTCTCCTGTAACAGAACTATTTGCACTCTACATTTTTAAAATAGTTCACTACTCTTTCTTGTTTGTATTTATTTGTGAGGACATTCACATTTAAAGGCATTAAATAATGCATCAGTGTATTAAAAAGTTATTATTCGCACCTTTTATGTGTAACACCTTTTTATTAAATGTCTAATTCCAGCTTTTGTGTTACATGCATACACTGTTTGGCAAGTTGAACTTTTAAACAATTGTTTTTTATCATATCCATTTGAGCCTATGTCACACCTTATAAAACACTTTGGTTTTATTGAAAGTCCTCAAACAAAAAAAACAAAAACAAACAAAAAAAAACACATCCCTATACCCCCCTAAAACCTGTTAATGTAATACTAACAAACAAAACTACTTACACCTTCAAATATTGAAATTTTACTCTCCTAATAGGAAAAAAGTCCCAAACTGACTGCCACACACACACTTGAGTTAACCTAAAAGAAAGTCTATCCATGCTAAGACACGTGGTGCAGCTTGTGCTTCTACTAAGCGCTGATTTGTTTTGTCTCATCTTTATAGCTCTCTCAGCTGGGAAAACCCCTGAATGTTTTCAGGAACATTAACTACCTTGGGAAAGCCCTAAATCCTTTCAGGGAGCATTATCTACTTTGGGAAAATCCCTGTTTGCCTTCAGAGAACATTATATCCTAGCCAATTTCTCTTTTCTTTCTTTTTTCCCCAGCCAATCACTCTCCACCAAATTGTAGCAATTTCTCTTTATCAGATTGTGTCGATGGAGACATGAGAACCAGGCAGCCAATTTCCTCTTTATTAGATTGTTTCCATGGAAACATGAATACCAGTTGCAGAACTGTTACTGAGCGTACATGTATTTGCTAGAAAAATGCCTCATATTTAATGTTCTTTTTCATTTGCTTGCTCTCTCTTAAAACTTGTTACTAAATCAATCTAAAGTCTTTAATCCAGTAATTCTCCCAAGAATGAGAAAAAGCACATTAATTTTTCTCTTATCATGCTTTTTAACCAGGCTTTTTTACATTGCAGTGCCTACATTTCTTAAAACTGAACAAGAAAAGAGAGAGAAGAAGGGAGAAAGAAAAGAAAAAATAAAGAACATCAGCACCTGTTTAAAATACCCATTACACTTACAATTAACTGAAAAAAATATACTTTATACCATGTAAAGAAAGCCACATGGCAAAAAACTGGTACTATTTAAGAAAAAAAAATCTTTACTCACAGTTAACTTTCTCCCTTCTCTACCCCTCCCAAAGCACTGTTCTGAACATTAATGACATGAATTAGGGCATATGCTTCAGCGTCCCCACAAGTCCAATAAATTTTGAAAAAGTCCAATATTTCCAGATTTTCTTGTTTTGTCATTTCACAAATCTATTTATTGCATTATAATCCTGTATTAAGTTACTGGTTTTATTACTGTTCGTCTCCAAAATCCTGTGTCTGCTTCTTTTCCAATGTACTCTCAATTTTTCTAGTCAACTCTTGTACTCCCTTCCTTCTCTCCAACATTTTCTGTTGAAAATTTTGAAAAGGTTTCACAGGTACAGTCCCTCTGTGGTCTTTATTACCAGAAGAACAAGAAGCAGAATCTCCTTCTGTTTCACAGCTTACTTTTTGTTGGACAAACTTTTGTATTTCCTCCTTAGCATTTACTTCATCAAAAAATGATTTTGTCTCTCCAGGAAAGAATACCTTGAAGACAGATGGGTACAGCAGTTTGAATCTCACACCTGCATCTCGATATTCACTGAATACTAGAATGAATTTGCTCCTCTTCTAACTGGTGTACAATGAGTAATTATTCTCCACAAATACTCTGCTGTCTCCCACTTTTAGTACTTTGTTCTTCTGTTGCAGTTTTGTCAGAATAAACTCCTTCTACTGGTAGGATTGCATCTTTACTATTAAAAGTCTAGGTTGCTTTATTATGGCCAGGTTTGGAGCATCCTTTCAACTAACAGCTCCTGCTGTGGAATACCAGTCCAGTTGCGTATTTGTGCTTTCATAAAATTAATTCAGTCTGTTCCTTCCACTTCTCTAGTATAGCTGAAAATCTCAGGTTTTCCCTACATGCTCTGTCCACTAATTCTACTATTTTTTGAAACATCTCTTCCTGTGCAGTCTCATATTCAGTCAGCCTTTTCTTCATTTTGACCTCTGATTTTTGCAGCTTTATCATCTCATTTGAATATCTGTTTAAAGATTCTTCCATTTTCCAGCCTTTTGTTGTTTGTGTTGATATACTCCATCAATGTTTTGTTTATTTTAATCAAGTCCATATGCAGTTGTCTTATATCTTCCTATAGGTTGTTGGAAGTCATGTGTGAATATGCATTACTTTTTGCTGAACAGCTGCAGAACTTTCCCTATTCAGTGTTTCTTCCTCACTTGTTGTAGCTGTTTTTCAGGTCTTCTGTATGTCTTTATTCTTGGCATCCAGGCAATGCACTTACTAGCCATTTACTGAAATTCACCTCAAAATACATGTCTAGCCGCCATCTCTGCTGAGTTTCTGTTTTCACACCGACAGAGCTAGAAACAAGGTGTTACTCAATGTGTAGCCATCTTGGAAGTATTGACCATAATATCACTTATGGAGAATTGCCTATGATTGCAGTATGCTTTGTCTGAAATCTCTGTAATAGTGGGGATCCCTTTTAATCCAATATCCTTAGATTCAAATAGTGTTTGGTTAGACCTGGCTTTGATTATGGTTATTAAAAAAAGATTAGAATATGCACTAGAAGATATAATTTGTGAAAGTATTGGCTTGGTTTGTCAACATGCATGCTTTACATGCTGAACATGAGAACATATGAAATTTATTTGTGGAAACATTTGGCTGAAAAGAAAACAACTGATCAAAAGTTCCATTAGCATAGTCTAATTAGGGCCTGAATTTCATTTCCCACATGGGATGAAAAGGAACCAAGGAACCTCAACCAAGATTCAAGTCAATACCCTTTATTTTTTTCCTTCTCATACACATTTGCATAACACAACAGATCAGAAAAGCCAGAGTGAATGTCTATAACTAAACAGGATGCTGTTCATTTAAAAGAGTATGCAATACCTTATTTTGTTATCTTCAAATGCCTCCCATTTGATGCCCTGGATTAAGATGGATGTTTATCAGTTGTGAAATCATCATCATCATCATCATCATCATCACCATCATCAGCCCCCTTTTCCCCATTTTCTACATGGGGTGGGGTATCGTGTTAACTGTAGCCTTCTGTCTTGATTCAATACCACACTCCTTCCTTCTTCAACACTTATGTCTGACCATCACAGATCTTTCACACAATCCATCCACCTCTTCACTGGATGTCCTTGTTTCCTCTTACTTTCTTCCTGTCTGTTCCAAATCTTCTTCACCAGATTGTTTTCTCCTTTTCTGCACATGTGTCTGAACCAAAGTAATCTGTTCTCTTTTATTTTGTCTGTCCCAAAATGTGCATCCTACCACCTTTCTCAGGCACTTCATTTCCACCACCTCTAGCTTCCCCATCTGCTCTGCCTTTACTGCTCAGGTTTCTGTACTATACAGTAGTACTAGTCTCACCACTGTCTTGTACACCTTACTTTTCAGCTTATTTGGCATTCTTCTGTTATAGACTATACCTGAAACTCTACGCCAATTGGCTGCAGCCTCTCTGAATCTAGCTTTGACCGCTTCATTCAGAGTTCCCTTCTCCTCAGCCACCACTCCCAGATACTTGAAGCTATCTACCTGTTTCACTATCCTCCCTTCAATCTGAATTCTCAGCTTCTTCTGATTTCCCCCAATTTGCTGCCATTACCAAGGTCTTATCTATGCTTAGTTTCATCCCATGTGCCTTCAGTTTTGCATACCATTCTACTATCATTTGCTGAAGTTCTTGCTCAGAGTCTTCATGTAATGTCACATTGTCTGCATACAGCAACTTTGTTGATCTGCCCCCTCCGATCTGTTTGCTAATGTAGTCTGTCACCAGTATGAGCAACAGTGGGCTAAGAGCTGAACCCCTGTGCACACCCACTCCCACTGGGGACCCATCTATGAGGCTAAACACTGTTCATACTTGAGTCATTAGGTCCTTATATATAGCCTGCACTAATTCTACCAATGTTTCTGGGACTCTGAACCACCACAGTACTGCCCTAATCAGCTTTCTTGGGAACTTGTCATATGCTTTCTCCAAATCTAAGAATGACCAGTTGGACTCTTTCCTCATCTTTAGCTTCTTCTCGACTATTAGTCTCACTGCAAACATCGGATCAGTTGTGCTGCATCCTGATCTGAATCTGAACTGCTCATCTCCCATCTTACATTCTGCTGCTCTGCATATCTGTTTATCAATCACCCTTTCCAGAACTTTCATGTAGTGTCACAGGAGTTTGATGTCTCTGTAATGCCCACAGTTGTGGATGTCCCCTTTGTTCTTGTATACAAGTATGCTTATCCTCCATTCATCTGGGATATGCCTTTCTCTCCATACTGCTATGAGTAACCTCAGGAGCCATTTCTCCCCTATCTCACCCAGCATCTTTATCATATTTGCTGCGACCTCATCTGAGCCTGCTGCCTTCCCTGACTTCATTTTCCTTTGTCCTATTCTTACTTCTACTGGGATGGCAAAAAACAGAAAAATCCTGGAAGAACACCGCTGGATGCTTCAAGTAGTAAAAATAAGAACTTTTAATAAAAGCTGGTACAAAACAGATACGCGCTTTTGGGTTGGTAGCCCTTCATCAGATGAATAACAGACATCAAAACTCACAATTTAAACAAAACATCTTGCAATCAGCATCTAGTAAAAATCCAGCCTATTTTTCAGGGTGGGTTTCACTGGGACGACATCATTAAGACCCGGCCCCCTGTGGGCCATCAGCTGTATAATCCATCTAGACTCAATTAATTCAGTTAATTGTTTGATGTCTCCACCCCTTCTACCCAAACTAACATTAACTATAGCCCTAAAGCTAAAATTGTGTGTGGGATTATCTTGAATATGTCTAAAGAGGGCATTGTGCTGATCACTGTTCCTAATGGCAGATAAATGCTGTAGGATCCTGACCTTAAACATATTGTTGGTTTTACCCACATAAAAACAAGGGCAAGAACCACAATTGGCCAGATAAACAATGTCCTTTGTTCTACATGTAGCCCTGGCTTTTAAAGAAAAGATTCTACCTGAGACAGGATGCAGAAAAGTAGTGTCCTTATTGATAAAGGCACAGGCCTTACAGGTACCACAAGGTACAGTGCCTGCTTGTGACTTAAAACTCAGTTTTTTGGAGTGATACTCTCCACATAACAGATCTTTTAAGCTCTTGTTCTTCCTGTATGCAATACAAGGGCTAGATCCTACTAAACCCCTAATCCTATCATCACTTCCTAGAATGTTCCAGTTCTTTTTAACAATCTCACCTATATCCTTAATGTTACTACTATATGTGAACATTACTTTAGGTTTAAGAATATTGGTGCCATACTTGGAAGTTACATTATGTTCATCTATGGGACGATGCATCCAAGGTCTATACACATGTTTCCTCTTGTGTTTACTACCTTCAACAACCTTGTTCACCATATCTCCCCTATAACCTCTTTCTTCAAAGTAACCTCTCAATTTGCTCATTTCCTCTTCGAAACAGGAATCCTCAGTACATAATCTTGAGATCCTGCCTAGTTGTCCTTCCACAATGTTGGGGAATGTATACCGTGGATGCATGCTATCAAATGAAAGGAGAGTATTCTTCAACACTCCTTCCTATATATACCAGTGGAAAAACCTGTTTCAGTTTGTTCTATGGTGACATCCAAAAATCTAACTGAGTATAGGAGGTACTTTTAGTAAATCTGAAAAACGTGGTGGTGGAATGTAGGAAAGATATAAACTCATCCATCCCACAAAATAAACACATCGCCCACAAACCTCTTATATAGCTTGATGGAGATTGTGTTGTTGAAAATATATTGATTCTCCCAAAAGGAAAGCACTAAATTAGCACAGGGTGTGCCCATGGCGACACCCTGTGCCTGTCTGTACAGTTGTTGTAAACCCAAAAAGATGTTATTCTCTATAGTAAGCATAGTCTTCACAAGATCAACCTGTGAATTATTAGCTCCTCTATCCTTCAATAAGATAGATCGTGATGGACCTTATGGTTTATTGTAGGAGTATAGCCCTACGTAATTTGTTTGGTGCAATCAATACCAATGATTTAACATTGAGACAACCTAGCAGCTATATGCCCCCTTTTACTCCTTCCATGAACTTGTTTATTAATGCTTGTGAGCGGGACCTTTTGGAGTATTTTCATAAAGGACACAATAACAAGTATTATAATTTGACAGTAGAACAGAGAAAAGCATTACAGGGATTAATTGATAATAATGAGATTACTATAAAAAATGGCTGATAAAGGGGGCGCAGTAGTGGTTCTAGATACTAGTTACTATCAGAGTAAGATAGCAGAGCTGTTATCGGATGGTTCCACATATGTTCCTATTAACCCTGTTATGGTTAAAAATTTGGTTGACAAAGTTCATAATAGTTTAGAGCTCTTACTGCATGACATGGTAATAGATGAAGGATTGTACAGGTTTCTTAAGGTTGAAGGGGTGGTAACGCCTCTTTTTAAAGGGTTACCAAAATACACAAATCCCTGATAGAACCACCTCACCCCCATAGTGTCGGGCGAAAGAGAACATTTCCATATGGCTAGAAACAATATTAAGTCCATATGTGGATAGTATGAGTAATGTTCTAAGGGACACTGGAGATTTTTAAAGGCTTTGGGGGAGATAGATAGAGGTACACCCAGGACTCATTATTTAATGGTTACTCTGGATGTACAGAGCCTATTTACGGTCATAAATAACCAGTATGGAATATCAGCAGTTGGCAGTTTATTGAAGGATAGAGGAGCTAATAATTCACAGGTTGATCTTGTGAAGACTATGCTTACTATGGTACTAGAGAATAACATATTTTTGGGTTTACAACAACTGTACAGACAGGCACAGGGTGTCGCCATGGGCACACCCTGTGTCAATACATATGCTAATTTAGTGCTTTCCTTTTGGGAGAATCAATATATTTTCAACAACACAATCTGGTTACCGTCCATCAAGCTATATAAGAGGTTTGTGGATGATGTGTTTATTTTGTGGGAGGGGGAGCCAGCTCGCTTGGATGAGTTTATATCTTTCCTACATTCCACCACCACGTTTTTCAGATTTACTAAAAGTACCTCCTATACTCAGTTAGATTTTTTGGATGTTACCATAGAACAAACTGAAACAGGTTTTTCCACTGGTATATATAGGAAGGAGTGTTGGAACAATACTCTCCTTTCATTTGATAGCATGCATCCACGGTATACATTCCCCAACATTGTGGAAGGACAACTAGGCAGGAACTCAAGAAATGCTCCACACCAGAAGTATATCCCTCATTGGTGAGATCTGATCATAAACTAATCTCACTGGAAATCCACATCCCGCCCCCACCCCAAACAAAAAAGACCATAGTGAAGAACTTCTCTAAAGCAAACTCCACACTACTCAAGACTGGTGTGGTATCCTTCAAGGCCCCTGAGCCAGTGGAAACCACAACCCATTACAAATGCCTTCTATGAACACCTCCAGGACTGCATGGATCAGGCAATCCCAAATAAAACCAAGACTCTTTCCACAAAGGGCAAACGTCCAGTCTGGTGGACCCCAGCCATTAACAAACTTTACAATAAGAGGAGAAAGCTATTACATGATAGAACAAAATCCATAAAAAGTCACCCCTGATCATTATTAGTGAAAAAATATGAGCACTCATAAAATCAACTAAGGCCAATTTTGAGAGAAAAATTGCCATGGATTCAAAGGACAATCATAAGGCCTTTTTCAGCTATGTTAGGAACCTGGGTGGAAACTCCCAGATATGCTCAGAATTAGTCCAAAATGATACAAAAATCACTGAACCCACAGACATTGCCAACATACTGGCAGACAGGTTCAGTGCAAACTTCACCCCCCTCTCCCCCCCTAAAGGGGAGATAACTATCCCAGCCGAGTGTAGCCTCCCGGACATCTCAAATGCGCAGGTGAAAGCTGCTCTCTAAAGCTAAAAACACAGCATCAATGGGACCGGATGGTGTCCCCGGCTGTGTGCTACACGAGCTAAATCAGGAATTAAACCTGCACATAAGGCAGCTGTTTAATCTCAGCCTTACCACAGGATACGTGCCCAAGGAGTGGCGACGGCAACTGTGGTCCCACTCCACAAAGGCGCCTCACGGACCCTGGTAATTACCGCCCATAAGCAACAAGTCTAGTCTGCAAAGCTATGGAGAGGATCATAATGGAGCTCATAAACAAAGATATAGGGGACTTGCAGACATTGGACCCGACCCAGTTTGGCTTTGTCAAGGGAAGATCATGCCTTTTGAACTTGGTCGACTTCTTCGAAACAGTCACCAAGGCCATTGATGAGGGAAAGGCAGTCCATACAGCCTACCTTGACCTTGCAAAGGCTTTTGACACAATACCCCACTCGGGTATTGTAGAAAAACTTACCAGCTTAAATGTAAACCCATATGTCACAAGATGGGTTGCAAACTGGCTTAAGGACAGAACCCACAGGGTTAGAGTTGCTGGAGCTGTGTCAGACTCCAAGCCGGTCACAAGTGGTGTCCCACAGGGCTCGGTCCTCCCTATTGTTTGGCATCTACTTCTCAGAAGTACAGGCCAACATGGGAGGACTTTGACAAAGTTTGCAGACGACTGCAAACTGGGCACCATAGTGGAAAGTGCATCGGACACGGATATCCTTCAGAAGGGACTCACGGAAACAGATAGCTGGTGCCAGAGCCATGGCCTGAAGTTAAACGCCAAAAATGTATAGTCATACCCTTCGGGAAAAACAAAGTAACCCCAAGCTACCATATAGGTGGCAATCCACTAAGCACAGAAGAGGTTATCAGGGACCTGGGGACCCAGGTTGACAGTGGCCTTTCTTTGACACTCACATTGCTAAAGTGGTTAGAAAGACCTTCTACATTGCCCACCTGATCATGAAGGGATTCACATCCAGATCTAGTGAGGTCATTGTTCCCCTGTACTCTTCACTTATCAGACCAATGATCGAGTACAATGCCCCATTCGGGATGTATCTCACCCGACATCTGCAGCAATTGGAGAGACCCCAAAAGTTCCTCACCAAAAGGATAAAGGGACTCCAAAATCTGTCATATGCTGCCAGATTGAAGAAACTCCAGCTCTATTCAGTCGCATACCATCTGCTCAGAGGTGACATGTGCCTGACATACAAGGCCATGTCCAACCCGAATTAATGGACATGCTCCACCTCAAAAATCCAAATCCACCAAAACCACTAGAGCAAGCGACTTAAACCTTAGCACAGATATAAATAGGACGTGCGGGAGGGATAGATTTATCACCAGAGACTCCCTATGCTGTGGAATAAAATCCCGGTCCATGTGAGGCAGAGCACCTCGCTGACTCTGTTCAAGAGAAATCTAGACCTGTGGATGGGAGATCATAGGTTTACCCCGGGAATCATCTCTGTGTCACTGCTGGACAGAGGCACAACAAACTAATGGGCACAGTATTTTTGATATAAGGGCCACAAAAATTTGGGCTAGGCTTATAAATGCCTTAGGGCAGATAGCCTAGTATAAACCTATGAACCTATGAACCTAAGAGTATGTACTGAGGATTCCTGTTTCGAAGAGGAAATGAGCAAATTGAGAGGTTACTTTGAAGAAAGAGGTTATAGGGGAGATATGGTGAACAAGGTTGTTGAAGGTAGTAAACACAAGAGGAAACATGTGTATAGACCTTGGATGCATCGTCCCATAGATGAACATAATGTAACTTCCAAGAATGGCACCAATATTCTTAAACCTAAAGTAATGTTCACATATAGTAGTAACATTAAGGATATAGGTGAGATTGTTAAAAAGAACTGGAACATTCTAGTAAGTGATGATAGGATTAGGGGTTTAGTAGGATCTAGCCCTTGTATTGCATACAGGAAGAACAAGAGCTTAAAAGATCTGTTATGTGGAGAGTATCACTCCAAAAAACTGAGTTTTAAGTCACAAGCAGGCACTGTACCTTGTGGTACCTGTAAGGCCTGCGCCTTTATCAATAAGGACACTAATTTTCTGCATCCTGTCTCAGGTAGAATCTTTTCTTTAAAAGCCAGGGCTACATGTAGAACAAAGGACATTGTTTATCTGGCCAATTGTGGTTCTTGCCCTTGTTTTTATGTGGGTAAAACCAACAATATGTTTAAGGTCAGGATCCTACAGCATTTATCTACCATTAGGAACAGTGATCAGCACAATGCCCTCTTTAGACATATTCAAGATAATCCCACACACAATTTTAGCTTTAGGGCTATAGTTAATGTTAGTTTGGGTAGAAGGAGTGGAGACATCAAACAATTAACTGAATTAATTGAGTCTAGATGGATTATACAGCTGATGGCCCACAGGGGGCCGGGTCTTAATGATGTCATCCCAGTGAAACCCACCCTGAAAAATAGGCGGGTTTTTTACTAGATGCTGATTGGAAGATGTTTTGTTTAAATTGTGAGTTTTGATGTCTGTTATTCATCTGATGAAGGGCTACCAACCCAAAAGTGCTTATCTGTTTTGTACCAGCTTTTATTAAAAGTTCTTATTTTTACTACTTGAAGCATCCAGCGGTGTTCTTCCAGGATTTTTCTGTTTTTTGCTTCGCTTGTGTGTGCCTTTGGAGGAACCATTTCAGCACCTAGCATTGATTATTGGACTTATTTCTTCTGTGGTGGCCTCTTCTTCTTCTCTCGTCATAGGCTATGCCAGGGGCAGTACAGCTTCTGAGGGACTTTCTTCACTTAGAAGCTACTGGAAATACTCTTTCTATCTGCCTTTGATGTCCAGTGGACTGGTGAGCAAGTAGTTACTGGCATCCCTTATGAAGGGTGTCTGTTGATTATCTTCTTTATCTTTCTGTCTTTGCCTTGCAACCTGATATAGTTTCTTTGTGCCACCTGCTGAGTCGCTTTCCAGAAGCTGGCAGAGTACCTCTGATGTGTTGTTCTTTTCTATTTCAACTCCTTTCTTAGCTTCTTTGTTAGCCAACCAGTATTCCTTCCTAGCCTGGTCAGTCTATTCTATCTTCCTCTTTCTCCTGCACCCCTTCTTTCTTTAGATGACTTCCTAGACTTCTGCATTCCACTACCAGCTTTTAATATGTACCTTATTTCCATACCTGGCTCAGCCACATATCTTTTCTGTAGTCCTCACATGTGCTGTTTTGAGGTGCTGCCATTCTTCTTCAACTCAACCAATTCCCTCCTCATCTTGGGGTGTTAGAGCCCTGAGAAATTCCTTGAACTGTTGTAGTTTCTCTTCAGCCAAGTTCCAGGCCTTCAGCCTGGTCACTGGTGACTTTAAAGCCTTCTCTGACCACTGCTTGCAGCTGATTGTGGCAATCAGTGGTTTATACTATGGACCAACTGTTTCACTGGGGATGACTTTGAAATATTGATTCTACTCCAGTGTCCTTTCCTTACTAGGAAGAAGTCTACCTGAGTTGTATGTTGGCTACTCTTGTATGTGATCTTGTGACTGTCTCTCTTTCTTCTTTTATGTCCTGCAACTACTGAGTGAATGTACTCTTTTCCTCACTATCACAACCTTGCTGTGGGCCACAGTCTGTGATTATGAATACTGCCCTAATATTACGCTGGAATCTGATTGCCATGTGTCTGTCACTAATTTTGATGACATGTCTCACTACCTTCTAAAGTCTCTCTCTCATCACAATTCCCACACCATTTCTAGCCTGTCCTCTTCTTGAGTAGTAGACTCTGGATCCCAAGCCAAATGCCAGCAAGTAGTTTATTGACACAGGGCTTCTGAGCTTTATGGTGGGCACACACTGGCCAGTAGGGGCACATACATCCCTCCCACTGTTAGCATGGGGAGTTTGGTGTAGGCTGGGTCCTCATCTCACTTATCACCATGCCCATTTTGGTGACATTAGTCAATATGACCAAATCACCTACAGCCATATATTACACCATCAAGTGGCTCACCCTGCCATGGCATGCAGTCTGTGATCCATGTTCTCCTATCTTGAGGATAATGCCCACAACAGCAGATGTCCAAAGCGGTTGGTATGTACAACTTTTCCCCCTATAGCGCACCATGTAGAGTCTGTGCTGCTGCCCACAGCTCCATTCATTGGTGAGTTTGAGATGGAAACACTCAGGATGTTTTTGGAGGTGGGAAGAACCCCACAGAGACACAGGGGAGAACATGCAAACATTAAACAGGCATTGGCAAGAGATCAGAATCAAACCTTGTACCTTGAACCTTTTAATTAATTTAACGTTTGTTTACAGGGAAAGTCCAACTGGGACAGAGCCCATTTTTAGCAGAGGCCTGGGGAGAAACACTCCAGATGCATGTGTTTAGAATGTTGGTGGAAATGGGAGCACTAAGAGGAAACCCACATGAGTATAGGGAGGACATGCAGACTTCATACAGAAGGCACCCCAGCCAAGAATCAAACTGGAGAACCTCTTGTGAGGTGACAAAGCTAACCACTGCTGAGCTGCTCCGCCCAATGTTTACTGGTGACAATAAATAGAAAGTAAAATAAAACTGGAGGAGTACCTTTTTGCTTCTCTTTGATTAATGATTTTTATATGCATTTCACTGACATATTTGATGTGAAAGTGTATGCTTTTTACTTGGGTTAGTGCATTGGTGTTAAAACAATCAATGTGTAGGCCTGAGATATCTATGATTACAATGATGTCAGAGAATGGAAATAAATCTTCTATTTTAACATGTGGCAGGGCATGAAAATATGGATTTTTTAGAGGGAAACCAACCCAGAGACAAGCTAAAGGTGTAACTTAACTCTTAATGCACATTAAGAGAAGTCAATGACTAATGGGTGACAAATAGCTGTAGATTAGATGTGTGCCTGTTAAAAAATCAGGGGCTTCGTATAAGATGCATGGGTACAAAACACATGAATACTGTTCCAGCTGAATATGCCCCTTCTGAGAAGGTACACAATCTTTGTCTATGAAGTTGTCACATAAATATAATGGCTACATTTCTCTTTGACAAATACCTCCCCCCAACAAATTGTATCAGTAGTGAAAAGTGATTCTGCAAGTGCATTTTGCTTTTATATATCATCTACTCTCCAAAAATGATAGCCACATTTTGTACACTTCTGATGTCACATTGAGAAGAAAATGAAAAGCATAAAGATCATAATCAAGTATCCTAGCTTGCTGTTTTTAGACACACACACACACACGCACACATACACACACACACACACACACACACACACACACACACACACACACACACACATACACACACACACACACACACACACACACACACACACACACACACACACACACACACACACACACACACACACACACACACACACACACACACACACACACACACACACACACACACACACATACACACACACACACACACACACACACACACACACACACACACACACACACACACACACACACACACACACACACACACACGCACACACACACACACACACACACACACACACACACACACACACACACACACACACACACACACATGCACACACACACACACACACACACACACACACACACACACACACACACACACACACACACACACACACACACACACACGCACATGCACACACACACACACACACACACACGCACACACGCACACATGCACACACATGCACACACACACACACACACACACACACACATGCACACACACACACACACACACACACACACACACACACACACACACACACACACACACACACACACACATAGACACACACACACACACACACACACACACACACACACACACACACACACACACACACACACACACACACACACACACGCACTCTGCCTCACAAAAAAGCAATATAATTTTTATTTGACATTATGTAATTATTTTGGAATTCATGTACAGAATACCTCCTCATTCCTACCCAAAAAGATACTGCTGATATGTGAATGTAATGACAGTGAAAGAAAAGAAGACCAGAGTGAGATATTTCAATCCTTTGCTCGTGGCATGTATAAACACCCCTCCCTCCCCTCAAACCACAATCTGCATCAATAATTGCTTAGAATAAATTATACAATTGCCCTCTACCCTCATACATATCCCACTCCTGACACAAAGGAAGATATATGCTTTTTGTGCACTTCTCTTAGGTTTAACTATAAAGAAAGTAAAAGAAAAAGTTGTCCCATTAATGGAATTATTTTTTCATAGACACATATACTTTCACTAGGCAAACCAGGTTTCACTACTAGCCTGCATTTGCACACATTTGCTACTTTCCTACCTTTTCCAATAAATGGCGGTCACCTTCTGTGTACCCCACTGATGGTAGATTATAATGAAAATTATATAATAAACTATTAGCGATGTACTGCAACCTGTAGCTTTTAGACATCATACTCTATGCCCTACCCTCACCAAGCCATGATGACCATTTTATTGCAATCACCCTAACTCTTCTTTGCTCTCATCTACAGACTTTTGTTCCTAATCAGGTAACCATGTTTTGTGATCTCCTGTGATGTGTGATCACCAAAAGGGTATAAAAGTAGTCATAATAATATATTTCAACTTTTGTGGTAAGGCAAGCCATCTCACTTCATTTATGGTAAGAATAAATAAAAAAGGAGCCATTGTGCTGTAGGCAACTTGTACTTGTACCACATTTCACAGATCTACCTGCTTTTCAGCCAGAAAGTACAGAATAATACATATCTGTAATGGTAATCAGTTATTAGCATGAAGCACTGAGATTGGTTGGTAAGAACAGCCAATCTCAAGAACTTAGAAGGGATAGGATATATGTGTGGTGCCACTTAGCAGCAGGGTAGAGCATGCCGTTGGCTTGGCTCATCACTGGGTTGTAACTTACTGGAACATTAAGCTTGAGACAAGCTTTGTCTCTGCTCTGGGTCACCCATCCATAATGTGATGTCAATATAAAGCCAGTGTTTCTCCAAAAATCATTGACACCAGAGAGAATACAAAACCATAATTATGCAAATAATGTTTTTTATCAACCTCTGGTGGTTTAGTATATTTTTACAGTGCTTGTGGTCTTAAAGAGAAAGCTGCCTCTTAATATTCCAAGCTGTGATGCTTTCTTACCCACATGATTTAAAGTAGCAAAGAAAGCAATCTACATCTATGCATTTTTTCTGTCTATTTATTGAGTAGATCATGTAGATTAAAAAAAGTACAGGAAGCTGTTTTTTTAAATATTGCAGTGTCTTACAAATTGTTTGTAAAGTATCTAGTCAGACATATCAATGGGAATGAATTGCTCTTAAAAATTGTGTGGAGAGAATTTTCCTGCATGTCACTGTGTTACAGTGAAAGAAGAGTAGAAAAAGCCCAAATTACAGAACTAGGAGTGTAGTTTCCCTGAGTTTAAGACATGTCTGTAGCTCTTATATGCTGAGGTTACCTGGCAAGCAATCAATGAATTGTGTTAGCTATCTTTCTTCTTGTCAGTTCTGCTTGGGAATGTGTTGACACAGGAGCATCTGAACAGCTAGCTTGAATATGGCCCATTATAGCAAATAGTGTATATACTGTTAAGTGCTGGTTCTAGGTCAAATGAAGCTCCCTTGATCTCAGGAAATCCTTGCAGTCTTGGCAGACCATCTCATTCAATGGGATGGTGTTCTATTACTAAAGTCATTTAAATCTAAATCCACGGTATTTAGTCCTAGTCCCACTGTAATGACAGCTATTGCTTTTTTCCTCCTGTATCGTAGCATGCTACGCCTATTTCTTCTGCAGACATAGTTAAGTAACTGTTAGTTATCGTTTACCAGGAACTATGGCAATGGGCATAGTCCTATCATTGTCAAGTATTCGTTTCGAGATTAAAAAAGCACTTTTCCATGCTAACAAGGCATAGCTCTGCACTGTTCTTGCTTCTGCCTCATCTATTGCTTGGCACTGTGTTTCAGTATAGTAATAGAAACACTAACTATCCAACCCAATACCATATTCATGGCTGACTTTAACTACCCCACTATTAACTGGTAATGCTATACAACATCAAACGTACATGCACAGACATTCCTGGATTTTATAAACACAAACTCCCTGGACCAAATAGTCAATATACTAACCAGGGGTGTAACCATACTGGATCTGGTCCTCACTAATATGGGCGCGTGATGCACACCCCCTACTGTAATACCTTACCTCGTAAGGTCAGACCACAAAAACTGTCTCCTTTGAAGTAAAAATAAAACCTGGACCCACAGCTAAACCTGGAATATTTAGGAACTATTCTATGGCGAACCCTGTGCTATTAAGTGAGAACCTGGCAAAATGTCAAGTCCCTATAAACCCTTAGAACACTTCTGCCTATGCAGAACTGTTCACAGAAACCATGTACAAGCATGTTAATAGCTGTATAGAGGTAGCTGTACCCACCAGGAAGAAGTACAGAACTAACTCAAAAAACAAACCACCCTGGTAGAATCACAAAATCAATCAGATCTATAATAGGAGGTAGAAAATCATAGCAAAAATTAGGAGGTGCGGCACCCAGCAGGATAAAAGCACTCTCATTAAACTAAACAAACAACTCAGAGGACAAATAAAGTCTACCAAAGCCAGATTTAAGGTAAGTGTGGCCTCCCAGGCCAAGGACAACCACAAAGCATTCTTTAGCTATGTCCACAACCTCAAAGGCAATACACAATTATGTGCAGAGCTCATTGTAAATGGAGCCACCTATACTGAGCCAGAAGATATAGTAAACCCCCTGGCTGATAAATTCAGCTTCAACTTGAGTCCTCTGTCTCCCTCAACCTTCCCTCAGGAAATATCATCAAATATAACTCCCTCTACTATCAGAAGGGAACAGGTCCTTAATGCTCTCTCTAAGACCAAGAATACTGCATCAATGGGCCCAGACAATATCCCAGAATGCCTTCTAAATAACATGAAACATGACCTATAAAGGCCTCTGAAATCACTATTTAACTGTAGCTTTCAAACAGGCTTTGTGCCTCATGATGGAGAAAGGCAACGGTCATCCATCTGCACAAAGGTGAGCCATCTTCAGGCCCTGTAAACTAGAGACCCATAAGTCTCACTAGTCTTATATGTAAAGCCATGGAAAGAAATATCATGGAGATGATCAATAGAGATATAGTAAATGTCCAGACACTGGATCCAACCCAGTTTGGTTTCATAAAGGGCAGATCATGCCTACTCAACCTGGCGGACTTCTTTGAGAAGGTCACCAAAGCAATGGATGCGTGCAAAATCATTTACACTGCTTAACTTGACCTGCCCAAGGCATTTGCCACAATACCCCACTCGAGCATTGTTGACAAACTCAAGAGGTTAGGTACAAACCCGTATATCAACCAGTGGATAGCCAAGTTGCTCACAGACAGGACCCAGGAAGTTAGATTTGGGGAGTCCACCTCTACAAAGAGGCAAGTCATAAGTGGAATCCCTCGGACCTTTTTGGCATTTACTTCTCAGAAGTCAAGGCCAATGCCAGTGGTCTCTGTCTGACTAAATTTGCAGATGATTGCAAATTAGGAGCTATCATTGAGACTCACACTGACACAAATGTTCTCTAGGAGGGGCTGACACAGACAAGCAACTGGTGACAGAGTCATGGACTAAAACTAAATGCCAAGAAATGCATAATAGTATCCTTTGGGAAGTCATCCATCCTTGGTAACTATCATATTGACAACTCACCCCTTAGAGTTGTCCCAGTAGTCAGGGACTTAGGGACACACATAGATAGTAATCTAGCCTTTGATCATCACATGTCTACAATGTTGAGGAAATCATTCTATGTTGCGCAACTTATAAACAAAGGTATGGCATCTAAATTCAAGGAAGTCATTGTTCCACTATATTTGGCATTCATCAAACCTATCATTGAGTACAATACCCCTTTGGTATGTACCTAACCAGGCATATCCAACAACTGGAATGTCCACAGAAGTTTCTCACTAAAAGCATAAAGTAACATGTCCTATGCAGACCACCTCAAGGCCTTCTCCCTGCATTCTGTCTCCTACAGGCTTTTGAGGGGAGATCTATGCCTGGCATACAGGGCATTGTCAGACCCCACTCTGATGGACCTCCTGCATATCCACAAAACAAACAGTTCCAGAATTACCCATTCTAAAGACTTAAACCTTGCCTGTGATATAAATTGGACCTGCTGGAGAGATAACCTTGCCTGTGATATAAATTGAACCTGCTGGAGAGATAGGAATGTATCCCAGAGACTACCCCATCTATGGAACAGGCTCCCCATCCATGTGAAACAGAGTTCCTCCCTAATCTAATTCAAGTGCATCTTGGACAATTGGAAGGGAAACTGGAAATTAATCCCTGGTTTGACACCTATGTCTCTGATGCAAAGAGGTAACCTGTAAATGGTTCATCTCCCAGGCTCATGCTTACACTTATCAAGGGTATCAGACTCATCAGAGATTTGGGATGCATGGCTAGGCTTAAGAAAGCCCTTGTGGTTGTTAGCTTAGTAAACACCTATGAACCTACAGAAGGGCCTCACTGAGACAAATGCCTGGTGTCAGAGGGATGGCAAAATTAATGCCAAAAAGTGCATTGTCATCCCCTTTGGCAAAAGCTCTGTACCCATGAACTACCACATAAATGGCAGTCTATGTAATGCCGATTGTGTGATAAGAGAACTTGGGACCCAGGTGGACAGTAGTCTCTCCTTTGATAATCACATCGCCACAGTAGTCAGGAAATCCTTCTATGTGGCACACCTCATCACAAAAGGGTTCTCATCTAGGAAAAAAGAGGTCATTGTTCCCCTCTACTCAGCACTCATTAGACCCATTATAGAGTACAATACCCCTTTTGGAATGTACCACACAAGACATCTGCAGCAGCTGGAAAGGCCACAGAAGTGCCTCACAAAGAGGATTACTGGCCTCAAACAGATGCTCTACACTGATCATCTCAAAAAACTCCATTTTTACTCTGTAGCATATAGTCTACTCCGAGGAGATCTCTGTCTAACATATAAAGCTATGTTAAACCCAGAGCTGTTGGACATGTTACACCTAAAGAAATCCCAATCCCACCGAGCTACACACTCTAGGGATCTAGACCTTGTCACCACAATAAACAGGACATGCTGGAGGGATAGATTCCTGTCCCAGAGACTTCCTATACCCTGGAACAAGCTACCCATCTATGTCAAGCAAAGTTCCTCATTAGCACGCTTCAAGAAAAATCTTGATGAGTGGATGGGAAATAGGAAATACACCCCAGGGATCACTTCTGTGGCTCTGCTTGACAGGGACGCAGGAAATTAACTTTCTTGGGAGGCATAAGCCAGGGAACCTTGTTGGCTAGGCTTACTTAGGCCCTTGGGCCGATAGCCTAGTACCTGCCTATGAACCTATGAACTTATGAACTTATGAACCTATGAACCTATGAATCCATATCTTTTACAGCTTCTGTCCAGATGTCATGATAATATTGCAAGGTTTACGGTGCATATTCACTGTTGCTACATGTTATCACAAATGGAACAACTCTCTCTTTTCAATGGAATTGACAATGCTTATTAGTCTCTTGCATTGCACATACAGTCCAGCAGGGACACAGGCAGAATCCCAGGGTTGTATCTGCCATCTCCCATCCAGCTATCCAAGCCTAGCCCAAAAAGGGATAATGAGGCACTCTGCTCGACATGGAGGGTGAGCCCATTCTACAGATAGGGAAGTCTCTGGGACACAAATCCATCCCACCAACAAGTTCCATTGATGTCACAGACTAGGCTGAGATCACTTGTGCAGGTTACTCGAGTGGAGCTTGACTTGTGGATATGCAGCAATCCATCTCTGCCATCTGCTCTAATTTAAGAAAACAGCCACATGCGTAAACAGTTAAATGTTTCTTCATTTATATATTGTAATTCCTGTTATTAGTGTTGCATTATATATTGTTTATTAATGGGAGTTTTTCCTCCCTAGATGTCAGCAGTGTAAGGGGGCTATGCCCATTTAGACAACTAATTTTACATATACGCAGACATACACACACACACACACACACACACACACACACACACACACACACACACACACACACACACACACACACAAACACACACACACGCACCACTTGCACACACATACACACACATTTCATTTTGGGTTTCTGTTTCAATAAATCCTTTTAATTTTCCAGCTGAGTTCTGTCTGGGATAATTTCCTTGGAAGATCTGCATGTCTCCATGTGCCTTTGTGGAGTTTTACTGGGTGCTCTGATACACGTATGTATTCTAAAATCATGCCATAATGTAAATTGGTACTACTCTGAATTCTCCATCTGCACATATACAGTGGTTGAGTAACTGTGTGCTTGCATCCTGAAATGGCTAGCATCCCATCCATAACTGGTTTGTGGTTTTACATCTACTACTTTCCAGGCTAAGCTCTCGCTTTTTTATGAGACTGATTGGGATAAAGTAGGTATCAAAGGATGAATATTTTGTTAACCAGATAAGTGAGCTTTGTCACATTCTGAAAATAAGAAATAATGACATAGACATGACATGATGAGCTGTCCGCTCTTTGAGTTTACATTTTAGACTGTGCAATAGTACATTGAGTCCAGACTATAGACTGTAGAACATGATGTTAGCTTTAAAACACCAAACATAAAAAAGAAACAGTATCATAACTTGCAATCTCCTTTCTTCAGAAGGCAAGATATATGCAACATTTTTTGACATAATGGTTGTTTTGTGTGCATGTGCGCACGTGCGCGCGTGCGTGTGTGTAAGCATAGTATTTATTCCCCTGTTGCCTTCTACTTAATTATTTCTTAAATTAATTTGTCTGCCATATAACTTCACCAGATTCAAGAGCTTGATTTCAGAGGTAACTTTGACAGTCAAACCCAGAAGTACAACAGATAAAGGTCATTAGCAGCTGATAACTTTAACTCTCAGTGATGTACTCAGAGAGAGAGCAGAGACTCCTAATCTGATATCATATTTGTTTTCTCTGTGACAGGGGATGTTACAATGGCATATTATGACTTTTAACAGGAATTAAGCTACAACAGTAGACACAATGTGCACAAACTATAGGAGATAAAGCTTATACTCTCATGTACCCTTTAGCAGTAAACAATAAAATGGAGAACAATCATGTCAAATATAAATGGAATGAACCTGCAGTTGCACCCAGTCATTGATGTTTTCTTAAGTTTTGTGTGCTAATACAGTTTAAGAATGGTTTTAATACATTTAGATTTATGAAAAAGATGGACCATTTCTAGAAATGTGTGATACGGTGCTATATCAGTGGTATGTGAAATTAATGTTTTTCCCCCCGATAGGACAATAGTGAAAGAAAAATTAATGGAACTGCTGACTATTTGTATTTATTTAGTTATCAACTGGGTATATGAAAAATGATCCTTGTAAGCATTTTGTAGCCATGACTAAGGACAGTGGATGGGCATATATTTCATAATGGCAAAAAGTAGCAACATAAATATTTGCATATATCAGAACAGTGAGAAAGCAGACATATGTTCTTCAAATCTGAGAAGGAAATTAACAATTTACCACCATCCTTAAGTCACAAAAACAAAGGAGTTGCAAATATATATTCCATGTAGGATTTTCTTTCCCAATGCTTCTGCCCTTTGAATAATCTGCAGTCTCAGATGGGGCTGACTAGTTTACCTACTTAAACCGGAGAACCTGAGTACAAAGGACCTCTACTGCCTATAGTAATATGGTGTTTACAGTGAAACAGAATAAATATATAAATGCAGATCATATTGTAGAGCAAGCCATATTGCTAAAATAAAATGAAGCCAGAAATGAAAATATATCCAGATTTACCTGGGAGATTAACTGTTAAATTCATGACAGAATTAAATGTCTGATTCACAGACTGATAAATAGAATGTCTCTGTGCAGATGTGCCACATTTATTTCATTCGTTCTAATTAGCTTGGCCTTAATTAAAACCACAAGTCTCAGGAGCTTGCTAATCTTAGATCAATGGTGGTTGTTTCTCTTTAAAGCATTGCCCTAAAAATTAGTAAGTTATTCCTGAGTGTGTAACAGAAGGTTAAATGGCACCATTCAAACTTAGACTGAGCTCCGAGCATGGTAGTTATATATGAATAATTGTTACTGATCTTAGCTCTCCATTTTGCAAATGTAATGCATTTGGGTAATCCACAGATATATGTTAAATATAACATACTGAAAAGCTTTTCAGGCTGTAATAATGTACATATGCTTTCTGTGTTTAAAATATACTTCATAGACTGGATATTTTTGTGAGCCATTGCCATTTCCCCAAAGTAAGTTTTCACAAAGGTATTACCTAAAAAAAATTCAGAAAAATGTAATTTGCTGAAAGGACATTATAACGTCTCCCAATGGGTGGCAAATTTGGAGCTGATTATAATTATTTTGAGGGGTTATGAGGTTCCTCTGTCCATGAGTATGGAAGGCTTTGCTCTCTATGTAAAGCATTTTGGTGTTTTTTTTTTCTTTTTGTCAAATATCATTTTGCTGAGATTCATTCAGTAAAATCCATGCATGTTGGTGCGCATATGTATATGTGCATATGTGTTTCTGCGTGTGTGCATGCGTGCGTACACACATGTGTGTGTGTGTGTGTGTTTGTGTGTGTGTGTGTGTGTGTGTGTGTGTGTGTGTGTGTGTGTGTGTGTGTGTGTGTGTGTGTGTGTATGTGCGTGCATGCATCTGCTTGAATGTGATGAGGAACCCAAACAAAATGTTTCAAGAATTAACTGTATTAACATGAGTATTAGAAATGCAATGCAGGGGAAACTGGATTGTGCAACTTTATTTTTATAGAAAGATATTAAAAGAATGACTTTTTATGTGACTAAGACAGCAATCACACTTATTACTTGGGGGGGGGGGTATTACAGAGAAAGACAAAGTAACATTACATAAGCTTCTTGGGGTGCAAAATCCTTTTTCAGCATCCTTGGGCCAAATGTATATTCCTGTCTTAGCACATATGAGGCATAGCTTGGGCAACGGCTAGTGTAGTAGGCAAACAGATGATCAGTTCAGAACCAGACATGTAACTTTGTATAATGTGTGTCTGTGAGGTTGGAGCTGGGTCCCGTCAAAGAAAGGTAAGTTTATGTGAATAGCAGGGCCACACTGTGCACCTTTTGTTTCAATAGCACACTACACATCAGTACCCTGACATCAGTACTTTGGGGGTTGGAAGGCTGTTTAAGAACCAGCTGTACCACACTTTACACCCCCATCAAAACAGCACTGGGCATCCTAGGTTATTATACCTACAAGCTGCTGAGTTGGGGAAGGGGGGTAGCAGTATAAAAAAGGCACACAAACACAGGCTTTGCACCTTTAGTTACATCAGTACATTAGACATTTATCAAACTACTGCTAAATAAAGGTAGGATAACTAAGAAACCAACACAATGCATCCTACAGGGGTACAGTGCAACATTGTAGAGCATAAAGATGTAAGATGGACCCACATCAAAATGGAGGGATGAATAGTCAAGTAGAGGTAGAGTTAAATGATTTCTAAACCCAAATGGGCCAATGGTTGCATGGTTTCTAGCAGGACAAGAAAGGTATGAAGGAAGCTATAGCAGCTGAATGTTTTTAAGACAAGATATAAAAACTTGTTTTTTAGCAGGCATTACCTGTACATTAACACCTTTTGGAGAATGTTTGTTCTGCAATCAGAGTGGCAATGTAAAGGTAGCACATTTTCTAATAGCTGGCATTCTCTGTGTAAGGGACATATGGGATGTTGCCTATAACCAATAGTCCCTTGTAATGAGATGACTGATTGTTTTCCACAAGCAAGTCTTTTTTGGTGGTACTTTTCTCAGGCCACTCTTATGTCATGGAAATAATTCAATTGTATGGCATGGGAAATAATACAGTGTGTTAATGTCTGCCTGTCTAGAGTATAATGATGTCATTAGCATAGAACTTTATATGCACTTGTGCTAGACTCCCCCAAAGATGTGTTGGAGGTGCTGAGAAACATGGGAAGAGTGGTTAGGAGAGAGAATGTCATGAAAGAGTAGAACAGTTGTATTAAAGGACTAGCTCCAGAGTTGAAATCAGATCTCTCTTGGTTTCCACTGTGCATGCTTGTGTATAGTTAGCAGATATCACCAGTTAAACTGTTTCAAAGAGATAGTGGGGAACAAGAAAAACTGCTGGCACTGTCTCACACAAGACATTAATTATTTTCCTTTATTTTGGTCTGTCCAAGAGTTAAGACCTTTGTGGCTTAGTTCTGTTGAATCTATGTATGCTGTGGCTGAGGGTGTATATTAAATAAGCGAATGCTTAAAAAAGCGAATGCTTATTCATCGACCCTAGTTCAGTGAATGCTGAAAATGCCGAATACTTGGAACAGTGAATTTTTTCCCAGGGAAAAAAAATCACTGTTACACGAAAAAAAAAAAAAAACAAAACTTAAAACATATTTAATGTGGGGGGCTGTGCCCGCCACACCCCCCTACTTAAATATACCAACTCAGATATTGCACCACAGTGGAGGAAATGACAAACTCCTGAAACCAGTCCAGTGATTTTTTTCCCTGAGAAAAAATTTGCTGTTCCGGGTGTTCAGGATTTTCAGAGTTTGCTGAAATAGGGTCGATGAATCAGCGTTCGCTTTTTTAAGTGTTTGCTGATTCAATATAGACCAGTGGCTGAGCATGGACTACCAGATAATGGTGATGTTACATATTGGCTGTTACCTATTCCAACTGACTTTTCTTGTTTTTCACTGTCTGAATGTGCATGGATTAGAAATGTTATACTGACTGTGACGATTGGGGAGAGATGGGTGAAGGCTGCCAGACTAGTCAAATAGAATTTGATACATAATTCTATCAACTGTATAAATAAATATAAAATATAGACTTGTGTTTTTAAATGTAAGAAAACACTGTAAAATGTGAACTTCAAGATTGTTGCAACATTGCCATCTGCTGTAAGGAAAACCAAGCCAAGTATTTCAAGTGTGTCTTTTTAAGTTGAAAAGATCTTATGAATCTCTTTAATGTTTTACAAGCCAGCTCCAGTGCGGCTGGATGAAGGTTTCATGTCCATTCTTTTAAGGCTAAAGTTTACAACCAAAATTTAGATGTGGAAGGTGCTTTATTGCTCTAGTTTCTGTTAGAATATACATGTAAAATGTCTTTGATTGTTGTAAGTTTCTTTGCAGGTGTTAGATTGCTAAATAATGCAGTTTGTTTGCCTGGGAAAACCTAAGTGTCAAAAATGATGTAATTTGGGGAGGGATCCAGGAAACATGCTTGTTAGTAATGTTTAAAATACTGTTTCTCAGAAGAGACTGGAAGCATTTTGATCTTGGATATCCAACTTACCAGCACTCTGCCTTGTGCTCACATGTAAGTTTTAGCACTGTAATTTCTTGTAGGAACAGTTAAAACTAGTAAAGATTAATTAGGTATTTTTATTTGAAATCAGACCTGCCCTACTCTATTATTTTAAGTTTCTGTGTGATCTCTGAACTCTTAGATATCTCTGTGGTGTAGTAGTTTTGTCTTGTGTTTTAATTATTTATTATTAAATATTTTTAAAACCTTCTACCGGTGGCTGATTTGTGTAGAGATAAGCTCTAGAGTACATTGCATATTTATAGAGGTTATTGTAATAGGCCACTCTAAAGTAAGCCTTGACTGTTAGTCATACTACCATTGGATAATAATAATATTGCACAGTTATAATTGGACACCCTTTTAAGGGCCTTTTAGTAGCTGATATTATTAACTGGGTGGTGGTAGTAATTACTACCATATAGTCTGGGTAAAGGGGCACAGTTGGAGAATCTGTGTCAACCTTTCCCAGGAATGTCTGTGAAGTTGTATAAATACGTATCTCAAAGTGTGTGAGTGGTGTGTCAGCTACTTGGCAGGGACATGAAGCACTGGTTGGACAGAGAGGGTACTGGAGGTTTTAGCTTGCCCAGTTAGGCTGAGACCTGGACCCTATAGCTGTGCCAGTGGGAAGTCTTATTGGGGACCTGGTGAGCAAGGGAGCAGCCAGCCCCAGACTGACTGTGATCTCTGTGTGCACTTAAGGGAAATTGTACTTTACTGTGTGTATTAGTTATCCTTTTCTCTTCTATGAGATGACCTCCCTGATGTTAGTGGTGAGGATTGAGGCTCCTTGATTGCTGGGCCAGGGCATGGTCATCACACTGACATTATTATCTCTTATTTTGAATTTCTGTAAAATAACCCCAGATGGTTGAATAGCATACAGGCATAATAGGAGTTATAATTTGAAACTCTGAAAATGTGTGAGACTTGATATAGAATGTTTGAACAAAGATGAACTGAGGTGGGCTACCAGCCACAACTCTGAGCTGAGATACCAGATGACTAGAGGCTTCTGAGCTTCCCAAAACGTAAGCTGCCTGTTTTTATGCTTGATTATACTATTTACTGCACTTTTTATTGTGTTCTGCTTATTTAATACTGTAAACTAAACTGCACTGTTTGTACTGCATTTGCCTGCCTAACTGTGCCTGTTAAATCATATTTTATTGCTGCTTTCACTGTTGCAAAGCTATTTTTTCTATTTTCACTGTTTGCAAAGTAATTGTCTCTACTTTCCTTGTTTGCAAAGCATCAGTTCTGTTGGTTCTGTTTTTCTGCCAAGCAGTGTTTTAAATAACTAATTTGTTTACTGTTTAAAACATACTTTAGTATCTCCTTGCTGTTCTTCTGCTGTTTAAAACATTTTAGTGTCTCACTGCTGTTCTTCTGCTGTTTAAAACATTTTTAGTGTCTCACTGCTGTTTTTCTGCTGTTTAAAACATTTTTAGTGTCTCACTGCAGTTTTTTTCTGCTGTTTAAAACATGTTTTGTGTTGTGCCTAAATTAGTGTAGCTAGTAGCTGTAGTATAGTCCAGATACAGGTTTGCTGCATCTGGGTCTGTTTGTAGTGGCTGTTGTATTCTGAGCACATTTTTTAAGCCATCTTTGATTGGAAGTGGCCCTTCTGCACTCTTGTGAGAGAAGTGTACTGATTGGAACCTGTCTGGTGAAGGGTGATTGGTTTAGGGCTTGTAGTAAGCACCCTTATTGGTTCTTTTGAGTTTTTTTAAGTGTTTTTTTAAGTTTTTAGCTTCTGGTATTTAAGCCCTGCATTTGAGCTGATTCCTGCTTGTTTGCGCATCGCTCAGCACTGCTCATTGCCATGCAAGTTTGCACCATAGCAGTACAGATAATTTTGACAATTTTCCCCTTAAGTCTAAGAAGTATTGCTAGTGAGCTGTGACCTATTAAACCACCAGCCAAAACCACCCTAAGAAATACCCATCTACAGAGCACGGCCTATATCAGTCCTGAAAGCACTCCCTTTGTGATAACAGTTCTTCAAACCTAGTATTACGGACAGTTGGATTACCCTTGCTTCTTCTGACAGCCTTGTTGACTTGGTTTTCCTGAGGCAGTGTAGCAACTAATAACTCACTTTAGTATAGAGTCTAAGAGATGTAGCTACATCAAGAATCTTGAATCCCTGCAATTTCACACTCAAAGCAGTAACACTGAAGAGGTTGTCAACTCACCCACCACTGCTCATGCACATAGTACCACTACTCATACACATAGTACACATTTAACACATAAATCAACATATGTGGAGATTCTCTCAAAAAACCTACTGAAACACCAGAGGTTTCCAAAACAAAAGACTGCTACAACTAACACAGTTCCTACAGCACCCAAGACATGTAGCAACACCTACAAAGCCTTAAGACATAACACTCAAAAAACAAACTTTCTTGTCATTGGAGACTCCAGTGAGACACACAGATGTCCCACTCACCAGGTTAGATAAGGAAAAGGTCACAGTCAGCTGCCTGTCCTGAGCCAGGATTTGTCAGATCATGCATGAACTCAAGTCACTTGGCAACAAGTACCATTATGACTCAGTCAAAGCTTGTGTTGGATGTACCATACTGGACCATATGAAGACAGACATGACTGAGCTCTCTGAGTATGTGTCCCAGGCAAGTATGTCCCTAGCCTTGATCAGTATATTACCCTCACCTAGAATGATGCCACAGTATAAATAAAAAATGACTGATTTCAATAATTGGATTAGATTTTGGTGTCATTCAAAGGGGTTCCAGTTTCTGTCAGCCTAGGATGACATGGTTGACAAACTTCACTGCTTTGCCGGACACAGTTTTCACCCGGCACCACTAGGTCTTCAGCTGCTGGCAAAATGCTCTTGCCTTCTCCATAGTGCCTTTCTTAGGCAAGGTCTCAAAAACAAAATTGCCAACGTGAAAATTGCCAACCATAACAAAATAAGGGTTATGCTGCTAAACACTACGAGCTTAAATCAAAAACTGCACACCCTGGAATCACTTCTATTACTGGAGGATGTAGATGTCTGTGCAGTCACAGAAACCTGGTTCCAGGCCTTAGAGAGTACTGTAGCCTTGCATGGCTACAACACCTTCCACACCAAAATGAAAGTATGAAATTCAAAGGAGGCAGTGTTTCTATTTATATTGGAGATAAATTCACCTCCTGAATAGTTAGACTGGACAACTCCATGAATTTACTCCAAGTTCAAATTAGTGTGGGTAAGACCACCATTCAAGTCATAGCTAGTTGTAGATCCCCCTCCATGGATCATGATGCACACAAGGCCTACTTGACCTAACTGGAGTCAATCCAAATATTGCCAAACAGTCTGATCATGGATGATTTCAATTATCCCACCATCAAGTGGGAAACCTACTCTAGCCCTAACTCAGTAGTGTAAAAGTTCTTTGACTTTGTTAACTCAAATGCCCTGAAACAAATTGTTCAAACCCCAGCAAAAGGAGCAAACATATTAGATCTGGTCCTCACTAACACGACAAACAGATGCACTACCACAACTGTCGGACCCTCATTAGTTAAATCTGATGACAAATCAGTCACCTTCGAACTGGCAGTAACACCAGAACTCACAAAGGGTGAAGTCAGACTAAAAAACTTCACCGAAGCAACCATACCCTCCTAGGGGAAGGTATATATGCATTCCAAGCCCCACCACCAGCTGGAAGTGGTAACTATAGCAAAGCTTACACTAAAGCCCTGTACAATGACTTGTGTAAGTGTATAGATTCAGTTGCTCCAGAGAGAATCAAAGCCAGAGCCCCAAGTAAAGAAAAGCTGCCATGGTGGACATCCAGCAAAAATAAACTTTACAACAAATGCAAAAACAACTCGTCAAATCCTCTAAGGGTAACTTTGAGAAAATCTTAGCAATCACAGCCAAATATAATCATAAGGCCATTTATAGCTATTCATGTAGCTTAAAAGGTAGGACCCAAGCATGTGCCGAACTAGTGACTTAACGGTATTTATTACACACACTGATCACGCAGAGATAGCACACCTGCTAGTTGACAAATTTGGCCAAAATTTCACTCCCTTATCTCATCCATACTTATCACAAACCTTGCCCCCAACTCACCCCCACCCTATACATCCAAAGAGCAGGTCATTAAAGCCTTGTCTGAGGCAAAAAACACAGCCTCTATGGGACCAGACGGCATACCAGGCTGTCTTCTAAACAAATTAAAACTTGAACTAGCATCACCATTAAGCACCCTTTTCAATCATAGCCTAACCAATGATTTTATTCCTGCAGAATGGAGAACAGCAATAGTTATTCTCCTCCACAAAGGTGGCTTAGCAACAGACCTAGGGAATTATAGATCCATAAGTCTGAGCAGCCTCATCTGTAAAGCCATGGAACATATCATCACGGACCTCATAAACAAAGATACAGATGACCTCCAAACCCTGGATCCAACCCAATTTAGCTTCATCAAGGGCAGATACTGCCTGTTAAAATCTGGTGGATTTCTTTGAAAATATGAGCAGGACTATTGAAAATGGCAACTATAGGCACACAGCATACCTCAACTTGGCAAAGGCCTTTTACATAATCCCACACTCAGGCATTACCGATAAACTTAGCAAACTGAATGTAAACCCCCTTTGTTGTAAGATGGCTTGCCAACTGGCTCACTAACCAGACACACACTATCAAAGTGGGTGAGTCCACATCAACCAGCAAACCTGTCATCAGTGGGGTGAAACAAGGGTCAGTGCTGGGCCCCGTGCTGTTTGGTGTATACCTCTCAGAAGTTCAAGCCAAAAATAAGGGGCTGTAGTTAACCAGGTTTAGGGATGAGTGCAAACTGGGTGCAATTATTGAAGCCCCAGATGATGTCAGTATACTTAATGAGGGTCTTACACAGACCGACTGGTATATTAGTCACAGTCTCAAACACGAATGCAAAGAAATACATCATCATTCCCTTAGGCATAAACAATGCCCCTTCACGCTATCAAATTAACAATACCCTATGTACCTACAAAGTGGTAAGAGATGTGGGATCACAAGTAGACTGCGACCTTAACTTTGACCACCATGTATCTACTGTAGTAAGGAAGGCTTTCAACATAGCAGACTTGATTAGTAAAGGCATTGCCTCTAGAGCAACGGTGGTTATAACCCTTCTATTCTCGTCACTAATCAGGCCCATAATTGAGTATAGTGCCCCTTTCAGCATGTACCATACAAAGCACCTGCAGCAATTGGAGAGACCTCAGAAGTTTCTAACTAAGAAGATCAAGGGCCTCCAGCATGTGCCTTGCACAGACTGACTAAATTCCCTGTCACTATACACAGTATTGTATGGACTTCTCCGGGGAGACTTATGCCTGGCCTACAGAGCAAGCGAAGACCAAAACCTAATGAACTTGCTGCACATCTGTAGAATGGGACTAGAGCTACCTGTTCCAGTGACTGCTGTGTCCTTGGAATAGGTCACCAGTTCATGTGAAGCAGAGCACCTCTATGACATTTTTCAATAGGTACCTGGATGAGTGGATGGGACACCATAAATTCTTTTCAAGGATAATGCCCACAACCCTCCTGGACATGGGCAGTCATTAATAAATACAGTGTTGGGTACTGAATAGAGTATCTATGGTATTACAATGAGATGAAGCTGCTAGGCTTGAAATGACCTCCAGGTCGATAGTCTAGTAACCTCCTATGATCCTATGGTCCTATGTTGGATTTGTTACTGGAGTCTGCCTTTACATTGCTGTGATATTGTTTGCATATGTATTTACTTTACAATTTCTGTGCTTTTTACAATAAACTTGATGTAATGCAAAAAAAAAAAAAAAAAAAAAAAAAGGCTGATGGTAGATATAGGTACATGTTTCCAGACTTTACCTAGTAGAGAAACACGCCAAACAGATTTGTCAGTGGATCTTTTGTGACTACTGAAAAAAAAAGATGTGTGCTCTAAGGACTTTGCCTGGAAACTCATTAGTAATCCATTTTTATAACTCCAATATAGTTCGTTGTTGACTTACTGAAGTGGTATCTTGCTGAAGAGGGTGCAGGACCTCTACATCTGACCTGATACATGCATTCTCTACTTCTTCATTACTGATGAGCTTCTGGAAGAAGGTTTGAGATTAGTTAAATATGTTGTCACGTGCAAATAATTAAGTTTTCCCTTTCCATAATGTTTAATCCATTCCTGGAGATATGTCAGTGTCATAATCATTTTTGTTCTTTATCCTTAAGCACTCATTCATGGCTTCCTTGAAGATTCCTGTGTAAGATGATCAGTTTGAATCCAACAGAGTTCATTAATGATGAATACATTTTGACTAGTGTTAGATCACAGCACAAGTGGCAAGTACAATGGAGATGGTGCCTGCTGAAAAAATATCTAGACTTTGTAACCCATGTAACAGGAAGTCATTGTGTGTGTGTGTGTGTGTGTGTGTGTGTGTGTGTGTGTGTGTGTGTGTGTGTGTGTGTGTGTGTGTGTGTGCAAACTAGGAAAAAATGAACTGGATGTATCTGTTGTGTCTTCAGTTATCAGTGTGTTTACACACCTGACACATCTTTGTAATTAATCTGCTCTATGCATGTTGCTGGGCTGTTTTATACACTTGAGTTATCAGTCTGTTTACACGACTGACACATCTTTATAAATAATGTGCTCTGCTCGTTGCTGGGCTGTTTTATACACCTGAGTTATCAGTGTGTTTGCACACCTGACACATCTCTGTAATTAATGTGGTCTACTCATATTGCTGGGCTGTTTTATACACTTGAGTTATCAGTGCGTTTACACACCTGACACATCTCTGTAATTATTGTGCTTTACTCATGTTGCTGGGCTGGATGTTACTCTACTTTCACTTATTTATCTGTGTATGTTCTGTTTGTTAACCAGGTTGGTGTGCTACTCCTGGGACCCTTTTCAGCCATGATTGGGGTGCAAATGCACAACTATTTATAAGGTTGATATGTTTTAGCAATACAAAGTACAATATTTATATGGGTGCTGATGCACAACTAGTTATGATTTACACCATTTTTGTACTACCAGTTATGTGAGATTACTATTTTGGAATGCAGAGCTCAAGATGTAGATCCAATGCAGTGCTGCTTTGCCTTACGTATCTCTTTAACACCAGTTTAGCTAATTAGCTAATCATACAATGTACAGTGAGTGCATGTTAAACAGTGTTGACAGAAGTAGTTGTGTGCAGGTTAGATTATGTATTTAGAAAGAGAAGGAAGGGGACTGTAGAATTCTATGTATTAAAGGAGAAATGGTGGAATAGTGGTGTTGAATGGGTAGCACAGTAAGGCCTATATGAATAGTAGTAGGAATGTGTACTTAAATATTTACATAATTTTATTTATTTTTTTAGGGTTCGAGTTTTAGCATATTATCTACACAATGTATAACAATGAGACAATTGGCTACAGAGATTTTTTTGTTAGTATAACATGTAGTCTTTGCCCAAGAAATAGGAGCATTTGTATGAGTCCTTTAGGTTCCCATAGTTTTGCTTGAAATTATTTATAATCTTTAAATTGTTTAATTTCCTGATGGAGCTTGTTTCAGATGGCAGGAACAATTTTATTAAAGTTCCAATCACTGATTGCAAAATTGAATGGGGGCTTGTTTACTGTCATAGGACTGTTTTTCTGGTTCCTTAGGGAGTATGTAGAGAGTGTTTACTTATAATTTAGGTCCTAGGGAAGGGAAGTAATCTCCATGCAGGATTTTGAAGGACGGATATTGCAGGAGATGGACTGATCTTGCTGGAATGGGTGGTAATTAGTTTTTTGTAGTGAGATGATGTGATGCTCATTGTGAGTGGCTAGTTAATAAGTTTGCAGATAGCAATGTTTGTGGTTTGAATGAGATGGGTGTACTGAGCAGAACTGAGTGCAGCATGAGTACGAGTAAACCATATTCTAGTCTTGGACTGAGTACATTTACTGCTATAACTCTTCTGACATCTTTGGTGCAACGGTTAGAAGAGGTTACTCTTAAGTTGTATCACTGTTTTTGTAATAATGTTCTCTGTATGAGTTTTGAGAGTAAGAGAAGGATCTAGAATAATCCCAAGGCATTTATATTGTTGGACAGACTTCAGAGTGATATATTTTGGTGGGGTTAAGTGCATAAGGTTATTTTAGTATGGATGTAGAGAAGTGGTACTAAGTATGAGCTTATTATGGTATAGATATATTGAAGTTTTATTAAGCTAAAGCAAACGTAATTATTTTCAGATGAGAAATTTGGCAGGCTGAGTATTATTATCTTTCAGTAAAACATAAAGCTGTGCTAAGCTGCAGAGCCATAGTAAAATAGGGGTAAAGTTTTTGGTCCTTTCATTGGTTTGGTGGAGTACCAATAGGAGACATTGCCCAGGGTACAGTTGACCTAGCCATCTCTGTCAAACTAAATTACATGTCATCTGTTTAGAAAAAAAAACTGCATAAAAAAACTTCCAGTGAATTATGCAACACATAAAATGTGTATTTCACAGAAAATATCACTGGAAATACAGCAGAGCTGTTAAAAAAAACAGTAAAGCTTGTTTCTTCTGCACACATTCACAGTACTTAAAGCTTGTTGCTTCTTGAAATGCTTTTTAAGTCAGGAAGCTGCATTACCTATCCGGACCCCCCCCCAAAAAAAAGGACTGTTGAATAAAAATATTAAATGGGACTCCTTCAACTAGACAAAGAGACTTTTATTCAGCAGAGTTCTGCTTTGTTTCTAAAGTGTGCATGACTGTATTACATTACTGTGAATGCTAGATGTTCAACTGTGAAATTGTGCAACTGCTGTTTAGATTTATAAGTCAGAGGTAAATAGAACATTAAGCATGTAAACAGCTACTGATAGTGACAGGTGTAGATAAACTGTCAACAAGAGTTCATCTAAATACTATTTGTCTAAACACATGTATTTAGTATTTTCTTTGGGTAGATGTATATTAGCTTGTAAATTTGATTTTACAAATTGTGTTCCTTAATTCTGTTTTTATTTCAAGTTAAGACATGTATTATTAAATGTTAATGCTTGTTAGTGGTGGTTTATAAATTGGCTTAACAGTATGTATACTGAACTGGTGCAAACTTCTGGTTTCCATTATTTTAACTGTTACTGCTCAAGATATTACTATCATACCAATATTTAGTTGTTGGCTTATACTAAGGTTAAACAGTATCTGTGTTTTTGATATGGTAATGGGGCCCAGATGATGGCACTGGTACCTCAATGACAGGAACGGGGGTTTTAGCACTGCTGACATATCAATAACTCCTCATAAAAATATGTGTGAGCCTGTGTGCAGAATAATCATGGACACGTTTTCAATTACTATTAATATGATAACATTGGAAGGAGCCAGGTTAGGAGCAAGGTGGGCAAAATCCTGAGGAGCTAGTGATTATAAAACTGAGCTTTAGAAGGTGATTGTAAAACTTATTTTGGTATGTCAGCTGTTGCTTAATACCCATGACAGCAGTGTATATTTACCATATCATCTTACTGCCAGCTGTGACTCACATATAAAGTGACTGCTAGTATTGTGGATTAAGAAATCATAGCACTTGACTGTTGCATGCCAGTTGGTGGCATTGCATGAAATTTTACATCCATTCATCACATGTTGGCTTACAGTGGATGGATATTGTGAACTGAAAAAAAAACAGTTTTGCCATCAGTAAAAAGTAAATATAAAATGAAAAGTAAATGCATAGATGTATACCTCAAGCAGCAGCTATGTTCTTGTAAGACACAAAAGTTGGGTTCTGTGATGTATGAAAAGAATTGTCAGTGCAGTAACCTTTACAGCTGTATAAAGAGTACAAATTCAACCTGTTAGTAAGACTAAATAATAAAATGATTGCCAGCTTGGGTACAGCAAAGATTCAGTTCTCTTCATTTCCATCTGCCAAAATTCACTTTAACTTGGAAGTGGGGCAGATAGGCAACCAAATGTTTGTCTTTGAAGATATCCTGGCAATCTTCTAATTGGTAATGACTTTGATGACACAGTACCTTGCATGCAATTTACATGCAGCCAGACATGGACTGAGTCATGTGAGGAAGGTAGTTGGTAGGGATTCAGACAGTGCCTACACATTCACTAAAGGCCAGTGCATGGCTGCTTCAGAGACAGAACTGGATAGTAGGAACAAGCTTCAATTTGAGCCACATCTGTCAAAGGATACTGGGCTTCCTCTCTTCAGGGAAGGAGATAGTTGGTAGAAGAAAGCCTGAATCTGAGACATGTTTTTTGAAAAAAAAAATACTAGACTTGCACTGTAAAAAAAACTAGAGTGGATCACAAAGAGAAAGTTGAAGCATGCATAGCTCTCAAATCCACCTTAAAGCAATTGAAGGACAGCTGTATATAATAGCTCAGTAAAAATCCCTGGAGGAATATATTTTTCATTTTTATAAAAAAAAATGCAAGGTTATGCATAAAATGAAGAAGGATACAAGAAATATTTAGGACTTTAGGACGGCACAGTGTTGCAACAGTTGCATTGTCACCTCATAGCAAGAGGTTCTCTGGTTCAATTCTCAGCTTGGGAGCCTTCTGTGCAGAATCTGCATGTCCTCCCTGTGTTTATGTGGGTTTCCTCCCATGTTCCAAAGACATGCATGTAGAGCATTTCTTCCTGGGCAGCTTCTGAAAATTGGATTCATTCCAAGTTGGACTTTCCTGGTAAACAAATGTTAAATAAATAAATATTAATTGTTAAATATATGTCATAAAAGGAGACTTGATATAATACAAAATATGTTACATTTAAACCCAAGAGACTTAATCATGAATTAATATGAATATATGTTGAAAGACTATAGCACATTTTTAGCAGGGTTGTTTTAAAAAGCTATAACTAGCTAATTCTTGAATTATTTTGCTGAGCAATTAGAATGAATTAATAATCATTTGAGACAATTATTATGAATGAGGTATAAGTTCTTTGATGCAGTGCTGTTTGACAGTAAAAAAACATGAAAGGAATCTTTCAACGGATCTTTTAATTCTCTGAATGTAATCTGTAGAGCTCATTAACAATCCTCTTCCTTGTTAGCTTTTATTAGAAGGAGTTCTGTCTTATATCCCACCTTATTAAACTGGTGCTAAACTTATAAAGGTGTGTTAAGTGTGACTTTGTAAAAATGATAGCATTTTAAAGAATCAGGGTTCATTCTGGCTTAGAACGTAGGAACAAGACTAGCTGGCTATCTTGAAAATGTATGCATTATGAAATTATATAGCCTCTCCTAAAATATGAGATGTTAAGGCTCATAGGAAATGTTGTCATAACTAGTTTGTTAAAGTTCATTATACATTTATACGTACTTACAATGTAAGTACTGACATTTCTTTACCATGAATGTTCAACTAGCCAGTAACCCTTTGTCAGCAAAGAGCCATGGAGAAAAGCGACACAATGAGATAAATTTCACAGATTATTTTATTTATTTTTTTTATTTGCTGTGAAAGTGTCACTGTTATCCGAGGAAGTTGTATTCAATGGCTTCCTTGACTTGTTTGCAGATGATGGATTTATTTTCTGTTAAGAAAATGAGCCAAATGCAAAGTCACAGAGTTGTTTAGAATGTGGTTGCTATAATACGTAAGTACCTAACTAAACTTTGTAATTCCAGATTAAAGTTAATAGCATATCTTCCATACTGAGCTATTGCTTTGGCTTACCTATGTGATTTTGATTGTTTAAATCCATGAGGTCATGGATGGTTTGTGCTATGGTCACTTGAGCGAAAGTACAATGGCAAAAATTCAGAATGTCACTTCACAGATGTTCGAATGGCTAAAGTGTGACTGCACTGTGCCATTCAAATGAATGACATCTGTTCAATGTCAGGATTCCACAAACTGAGTTTCGACATATTGCCGCAAACACATTCTGAAATTCGGTTATTTCAGTCGATATCGTGCACAATCGCACAGACCATTCACGACCATATGGAGGTAAACCGATTTTGACAACTGAATTTTCATCTCACCATTCATTGCAAATTACATACTGAAAAATACTGAAAATGGTGTGCCAAAAAATAAAAAGTAAAAAAACACTTTTTTTGCAGGTGAGAAGCTCCACTGCACCCTTCTTCTCATGTGAGGAAGCACACCACCAACTCACATCATCATCATCATCAACCCCCATTTTCCCATTTTCTACATGGAATTGGGATTTCATGTCAACTGTTGCTATCTCTTTCGATTAAATACTACCCTCCTACCTTTTTCGACAGTCATGTGTCACCATCACAGGTCTTCCCTCATTTTCTTTTGCCTACTTCTTGTCTGTCCCATATCTTCTTCTCCAGCTTGTCTTCTGTTTTCCTGCGCATGTGCACAAACTATAGAAATCTATTCTGTTTGACTGTTTCTGCAGTTGGAGCTACTTTGATTTCTGCTTTGATGACTTCATTTCTTCTTCTGTCCTACAGTGTGCATCCTAACACCCATCTTAGGCACTTCATCTCCATCACCTCTAGGTTCCTGTACTGCTCTGTTTTTACTCCCCAGATTTCTGTATCATAGTATCAAGTAGTACTGGTTGCACCACTGTTTTGTACACCTTACTTTTCAGTTTCTTTGGCATTATTCTGTCATACACTACCCCTGACAATTTGTGCCAATTGGATGAAACTATTCTGATTCTAACTTAGATCTCCTCAATCAGACTTCTCTTCTCCTTAATTACCACTCCCAGACACTTGAAGCTTTTAACTTTCTCCACTACTTTGCTTATACTCTCAATTTTAATGTTCTTCTGATTTTTCCAGTTTGCTACCATGACCACAGGTAGTACTTATCTCTGTAAAATATGTCAGATATGCACATTTTTCTCACATACATTCTTGGCCATCATGCAATTTAATATTCACTCAGTGTAGTACTTTAGTCATACTAAACTTTAAATATCTGCATACATAATTTGTTATTTAGGTTCATTTTACTAACATCAAAACTTTTTTTTGTGCCATCTTTATTTTTCTGGCCTGTACTTCAAGTTTGTCTTTTTGGCTTTTCCCGGTTAGGGGTCGCCACAGTGGAACTCCAGTCTGCTAATGACAGCAGTAGAATTTTATGGTGCTGAGTTGCCAGCCCAACACCCAACCTTTAACAAAGGCACGCCCATTCATGCATGTCTTTCAACTGCCACTCGACTGTGGGGAGGACATGCAGACTCCACAAAGAAGGCACTCCAGCCGAGAATCGAAAAAGAGAACCTCTTGCTGTGATGCAACAAAGCTACCGCTGCACCACCGCGGCTTTCACTTGCCTACTACAGTCTCTGTAATAAGATAGAGAAACTTCATGCTTTTATGTACTATGCCTTAGATGTTCAGGTTCTCTCAGAAACTTGGCCAAAACATGCACGATATTAATGTAAACTTGCCTATTTTCAATGTTTTTGGGAAGAATATAAATTCAGATAAATATCACTGTACACACATGCGTCCACACTTGCACTATATATATATATATATATATATATATATTTATTTATAGGTTTACTATCATAATTTCAAACATGTTTTTTGTGAGTACTCACGTACTCAAAAAACATTGTCAAAACTTATGATAGTGACTGAGAAAAAGAATGAATGAAAAAAATGTCGACAATAACATACCACTACATCCAGTGTCATACAACCCACAGGATATGTTATTGCATGTCTAATTCCATGGACATTTTGCTAAGTAATGTCAAAGTGTGTTTGAGATATTCCCTCATATTTATATGTACCAGAAACATTATGTAGGCCATACAGTCTGATGCTCTGCAAACAAAAATAATATGCATTTAGTGTATTGAATGTGTATATGATTTGTATTTAAGCTATAAAATGCAAAATATACCCAGGACAGATATGAGATGGACTGGTATTACACAAGAACTAAAATTCATCAGCTTTTATCATAAAAAAGTAAAATGCCAGCTTATTCCATTATACACATGAAGAGGAAAGGGGAAGATGGCAAATAAGCAGAGGAATACACAGACAAGGATAACCTTAAGAAAATACGGGTTAGAGGAGGATGGGACGATAACAAGGTGCTTGCATGGGCTGGATGGAGTGAGCTAGGTAGGTATATGAGGCAGGAAAACAAGCATGAAATGAAGACAAAGACTGACAGAGATGGCGCAGACACAAAAGGGTTTTGATAACAATGGAGGGAAGCAAACCTATAGATGGAAGACAACTGGTAGTGAGGAAGCTTGACTACAAAGAAGGCATGGAGAATGACATGTACAGAAGTGGAAGCTCATGAGGGGGGATAAGGTAGGGTATGAATGGTGCATTAGACCAGTCCAAAGGAGAGGCACCTAGATTTCAGTCACCTCTGTGAATGATGTCATGGTCAGGCATTGCCTATCATGGACTGATGGTCATGGTCAGCTGATAATTTGACTGTATCAGCCACAACAACAAGCTGTGCATGGTCCCAATGCAGATGACTGCCTGTGCACCTTGGATGCAACCAGCTACTACACATAATGCCAGGTGCCCAAGAGGGACCTTTCCAGGCCACCCTAAAAAGAGTAGTCTCTATCTCTTCTTTAGAGTTGTGGCCACTGAGGCCACCAGCAAGTATTTCAGGCCACCTTAGGCAGGATGACCACAGAAAACAAATTATCCTACTCAGGTCACTGCTAGCATAGAAAGTTGTTGTTTGTCTTTCGGCTTTTTCCCCGCTAAGGGGGTCGCCACAGTGGAACTCTGGTCCGCTAATGATTGGCAGTAGATTTTTATGAAACGCTGAGGTGCCAGCTCAATGCCCAACCTTCAACAAAGGCACGCCCATTTACACACGCATGTCTTTCCAACGCTACCCAACTGCGGGGAGGACATGCAGACTCCACACAGAAGGCACTCCCAAGCCACACCGATAGTCGAACGGGAGAACCTCTTGCTGTGAGGTAACAACGTTACCACCATGCCACCGTGGTACTGCTAGCATAGAAAGTAAAAGCTGAAAAAAGCCACTGGTAAGTTGTCTGTAAAGGAAGTAACAGGTCAGTCACTATAAAGAAAATAGAAGTTAACATTATTACTACAGTGAGTGCTTTTGTCTGACTTTATTATTAGAGTAACACATATATGTACATATTTTGTCATGGGTCCAAGAAAGAGGTACTGGCTGGAAACATGTATCACCTAGGAGACAGAAATGATACTGCTAGTATGTGCATCCTGGACAAAAGCAACACTAACAAAGCTTACCAGGAGTGGATGTTGCATGGATTGGTGCAGGATATCAGTGCTGTGGGTGGCCATAACAACACTGGAAAAGGTGCATTGCATGGTCACCACTATGGTATTCTATGCTAACACCAAGGCAGAAAACATTGTCAGGAGAAGGTCCACTATAGGAGATGTACAGTCAACAAAGAAACAGCCCACAGTGATAGAAGAGTTCCTGGTAATGCTGTCTGGAGTAAGTGAGTGAATTCTCATGACTGGAGATGACATAAGTGTGGGAGCTGGAATGATGGCAACTGATGGAGACAATTATTTTGGAAGAAAGAGAAAGAATGATTTAAAGGAGATGAGATATTACTCTAGAAGAACATGGTTCAAGGTAGAAAAGAAACAAGTATCTATAAATGAAGAAGCAAAGGGAAGTTTATGAAGGAGCTGTGAATCAGAAAAGGCAAAGGGCACGCACTAAGAAGTAGGAAGGTTTAATGAGAGATGTAGAATGCATATTATAGAGTAGATTAATGAGGAAAATATATTAGCTAGAATGATTCAATCAAGAATAATGAAGGTGTGTGGAACATTTGTTTGGGAGAGAAATTGGGGAGTAGAGAAAGAGAGGGACAGAAGAAGTTAAAAGATGTGGTATCAGTAATATAGCATACTTGTGAAATGTTTTCAATTAGGTAGGTTTTCAAAAAACCTTTTATAGTGCAAGGAATAGCCAGTTAATCATGATTTTATGAAAAATAGGGTAGCTAAAGAAGCAATAATAGGGTAAAATGCAAGACATTTATTTTTATTAATCACCCAAATGATAATTTACATTACTGATCAGTATTGTGAGATATAGAAAGAAGAATGAGGCAAAAAAGTTTGTCAAGTGCCTTTTTTGTGGCATCTCTTCCCTTCCCTGAGCCTCAGCTCCCAGATCATCCATTCTTTAAGACCCATGCCCCAGTACCCTGATGCTAAACTCAGTGATTATTGCCTTCCATAGGAAATCATTGACAGTGTAGTTTCTAAGTTTGAGCCAGGAATGACATTTATTTTTTGTGCAACCATGAAGCTGATATATATATATATATATATATATATATATATATATATATATATATATATATATATATATATATATATATATATATATATATATACATTTGGGGAGTACTGGTGGCTTCTCCCTATCACAGTGATGCAATACTTACCTTTATATTTCTTCAGTGGTTATTTGGAAAGTTGAGGCATCAGTGAGTTAACCCTCGGGATTCGTAGCTGAAGCTCTTTTCTGTTTGCAACTGTGATCAACAAAGATTAGAAGAGCTGCTGAAGAGCAGCAGTAAGAAAGGATGGAAGCTGAACAAAAACGTTTTGCTCCTTTCCGATGGATTCTTGTAAATGATGTGGCTTTGGTAAGTGCAAATAGTTAAAGGACAGAATAGTGGTTTATGACTGTTTGTCCTGCTATAATGAATGGGTATGCAAGTGACGTGACAGTAATGCAGTAGTGGTACCTCTTCTCTTTGACATCTGCCTCTCCGATCTTTAAGCCGAGAACCAGGACTCATGGTTAACCAGTCCTGATTCCTGGTCTGGAGCTTGGAGACAGTAACCTTCATAGTTTCTTAGGAGGACCCGTTACCCTAACTATGTGGGTTCTATCTTTCACTCGGTGGGCTAGCCAAGTCACCATATATGGACCTACGTTTAAGGTACTTAGCTTATTATCAGTGCCATCATGGGGGATAGCATTGAATACATTGGTGAGGTATAAATAAGCCTTGCAAACAGAATGACTGCTGCCTAGACAATGTCTGACCTTCACAGATAAGTTAACTAAACTGACTAGACAGGATCACCTTCTGACAAAGCCAAACCAATGCTGATCTAGCCTACCAAAGGTTTTGATATCATAGTTTATAAGGTCAGATATGATCTGTAATAGGGCTCTGTAAACCAGACCAGTCAGCTTAATGTATCTATATATTCTCAGATCTGTGGTATGTCCACTTTTGTATTGAGGCATCACCTCTGCAGTCCACCATACTTCAAAGACAAATCCTAAAGTTAAGCTCAGGTAAAATAGTTTAAGGAGGGGCTTCACAACACCATGTTTGGTGCTATTCATTACACATACAGGTAAACTGTCAGTCTTACTAGAAGTAGTATTTTGGGTTTTAGAGAGTAACTTCAGTAAATGTCCCATTGTGATATCAGGAGGTGTAAGAGATTTGGGAATTTGTGGATTTAAGATACTTTTCAAGGGTAAAATATGCACTAAATTTGCCTGGTAGCATATTTATTATGTCTACTCACCCTGTGTGGATGGTGCCATTTTGGATAAGTTTGAGCACTGCTGAGTTATTTACTGGTTTCTTAATATAAAGAATGACTTTACTTAGTCTTTGCTTCAGATGTCAATTTCAGTTCATGATTTTCTTTAATAGGCCTCTCAGTAGCTTGTAGATCCTTACTGATATTCATAGAGTTTGTAGACTTATAAGATTTAAAAAAGCACTGAGTCTTATTTATTTTAATTTTATTTTTATATTTCTTAATGGGTTTGTACAAACGGGTTTAGTCAAAAAAATACTTTGAAAAGGAGGCCAAGGGAGAAAAGCTGCAACATATTGCAAACATTTGAATAGATATTCAGAAATATACACACAGACATTAAGTAATATACATTAACAATTACACATATATTTGCCAATTCGATTACATTTATGTGAAAAAGCAAATATTACAGTATAAAATATACTTATGTATTATTAGATCATGAACACTGAGCACTTGAAGAAGTGTATTAGTGGGTTTGTTAACTATATAAAAGATCATGTGATTAGTGCTTAGGGATTAAAACAACTGATGATGATGGAAGGAACTAGGTAGGGAAGAAAATGTTAATATTGTAGTTTTAAGGGGCTTGGTATAAAGCAGATTCACCGAAGTTCAAAAACCTGACTACTCTGAATCACGCTTTGTCAAAGTACAATCAGCACTTCTGGCATCATGTCGAAGAAGAGGTATGGTGTTTGTTCTGTATTATTTAAAGTAGTAATGGGAGTAGAATATATACAGCAGTTGGAGCTTCTTGATATGGATCGCGGTACAGTGAGGATAAGGAAATATACCCTTCTACCCACTGTAGTGCGATCTCGGAGTTGGTATATATAATTTTCAGGGGGTGTTGAGGCACAGCCCCCCACATTGGGGGTGCAGAGTGGCTTGCCGCCCTGCAAAAATGTATTTGAAATGTAAATTTTACTGATGATTGTTTTTTGGAGAAGTATAGTTCAGAGTAGTGTGTTTTCATTGAACCGCACTTTCACTAAGATGGAGTCAGGTTTTGAACTTCAGTGAAGTGCAAATTCATTGAACAAAAGTAGTGTGAAGCAGGGAGATGCTAATAAACTATGCATGTAATGGTGACAACTGATTATGGGGTATAGGATTCTGAATGAAGGGAAATAATTTGATGATGTGGCAAGCAGAAGATAACAGTGTCATTTATCCTGGTGATATTCAAAAGCAGATCCATTGATAGGTAAAGTTTTAGTTGTGTTTGCATTGGATTTCATTGTTAGTGGGATGTAGTTTCCATAGCTTAGCCACACTACTTGAATACAGAGTCATTTGCAGTACTTCCTGGTTGGTTATAGCAGGGTCATAGGTTCACAGATTAGTACTAAGCTAACTGCCCTTGCGAACCATTTTAAACCTAGCCAATTATCCCTTGTGAGACTCAACCCCTGCACCTTGTGTTTATAAGGCAAACACCTTAACCATTAGGCCACCCTAGTGATTCTTCTGTTTATCTTTTCCCAGTTAGGGGTCACCACAGCAGATCACCTGTCTGCTCATCATTGGCAGTAGAGTTTTATGGTGTTGAGTGCCAGCCCAGCATCCAACCTTCCAAGGAAGGCAGACACGTACATGCACTCATGTCTAGGGCCAATTTAGAGTGTCCAATCCACCTACAGCATGTCTTTGGGATGTGGGAGGAAACCAGAGCACCCGGAGAAAACCTACACAACCACAGTGAGGACATGCAGACTCTGCACAGAAGGCACCCTAGCTGAGGATCGAACTGGAGAACTTCTTGCTGTGAGGCGACAACGCTAACTGCTGTATCACTGTGGCCGCCCAATTAGTGATTTTTCTCTAGAGCTCAAATTCTATTTGAGGAGTAGTTTTGTATTAAGTTATTAAGGGATGGGCAATTTTCTGGGTTATAGGGAAGTCTGTGTATTGCAGTTAGCTGAGAAAGAGCTAGGTGATGTAGTATCTCTAACCAACTTAATTATCTGAAGGCTAGGTAGTGGTATTTTCTCTTGCTATAGCTGACTGTAAATTTGCCTGTTTTATTATAACATTGCTCAAGCTTGGGCAAATGTAAATGTGGCCGTCCACGGCTCGCCAGAAACCTCCTTCAGTCTTCTCCTTCTTTTTTCAAGAGGGCTAAACCAATCAATCTAGGAGTACATTTGTAGATACCCTTCAAGTCATCTAGTTTGTGTTTAATGGAAGATAGTGAGCTGTACTGCTTAACAGGGCGGCCACGGTGGTGCAGTGGTTAGCATTGCCGCCTCACAGCAAGAGGTTCTCCGGTTCGATCCTCGGCTGGAGTGCCTTCTGTGCGGAGTCTGCATGTCCTCCCTGTGGTCGCGTGGGTTTCCTCCGGGTGCTCCGGTTTCCTCCCACATCCCAAAGACATGCTGCAGGTGGATTGGATACTCTGAATTGGCCCTAGGTGTGCGTGTGAGTGTGCCTTCTGTGGAAGGTTGGGCGCCGGGCTGGCAACTCGACACCGTAAAACTCCACTGCCAATTAATGTGCGGACAAGGTGATCCACTGTGGCGACCCCTAACCGGGAAAAAGCCGAAAGAAGAAGAAGAAGTGAGCTGTACTGCTTAACATGCAGGGGACGTTTATTCCAGACATTTGGGAGGTGCTTCATTATGAGCCTCTCCCTCCACTATCTTTCATTTATCTGCTGGTAAAGATTTAGGTCCCTACTTTTAGTATTGCTTGAGATATTCACCTTGCAGAGCAACACAGTAAGTGTGACAGCCACGTCCACTTGGAAGTCTTTAAGATGCTGAATAAAGGGATACACCTAACAACCTATCTTGGTAGCTCAGGGACTTTATTATTGATATTTTTGTTTAGCAACCTTTGAGTATTTTGTGACTGAGGTCTATATTAGAACATCGAATGTTTAACAGATCGAATCACTAAAGGTTGACCCTTAGTGATCGAACTGTTAAAACATCAAACGTTCCAAAAAAATTAAAACAAAAAAAAATATACCTAAATGGTGTAGCCCCCCTGCACCCACCACACTCCCCGCTACTTAAATATACCAACTCTGAGGCTACACTACATCGAAGTAAATGGAAATCACCCCTTATGGAGATTTCCATTTACTTCTTCAACATTCTGCAGTTTTGATATTCTCATGCCGACAATGTCAGATTCAACATTGTCGGCTTTCGAGGATTCAGTATAGACCCTTGTGACTGTACAGTTCTTATGATTTAGCACATCAAAGACTGATAGTGGCACAGGAAAAGGTAAAGTTTAGACTGCATGTGGATTTCATTATATGACTAAATGCCATTTCCCATTCAGAAGGTTTTACACAAGCAGCACACTGTATGCATCCTCTCCACATTTCTGATTATGCAACATCTGTTCTTGGAATATAGCAGGCATACATATTGTGAATTTACGTATGCATGCATGCATGCATGCTTGTCTGAATAGCATTTCCCCAGTTGTAGTTGCATTGTTTTTCACTTGCAGCCCACTGTAACCTGGCCCAAGAATCTCCCTGTTGTCCTGACTATAAATGAGAAGTTGTATGATATGTTTTGTGCTTGTGTTTGCTTCACGTGGTGACATGCTTTTTGTTATTTACTTCCCCATGGGAGCTTCTTATGACTTGCTATATTGTTATGCATGTTGAGGTGGTTTTATGGATGAACAGAAATTTTCTTGATACAGTCTGTGATTAAGTATTTGATTTAAAAATAATTCTGCAAAAAATGGCTTCTCACTTCTTGTTCTACATTTTGCATTTAAACTTGTAAACTTGTCAAATATGTTGCTATACTGAATTTCAAAAGCAGTTTTAAAAGTAATTTGTGAGCTCCCAAAGAAAAATATGTTTTGTCTCTGCAGTGTAGCACCATTCCTGTGTCAGGATAGACTTTTCTTTTTTTTTAAAACAAGTTTATTAGTTTTAACATACAAAATAAATATTATAACAATCTTATACAAGCAGTTAACATATAAACAATTATAACATTTGATAAAACAACTAAAGTATTTACAAAGACATCCACTGTAAATCAAATCAATTAATTAAAACTGTAACATCTTACTAATGAAACTAAGACTGTTTTAACAAGTTTTGTAAGGTATCCCATATATTATAGTAAGATGTTTTCCTAATGGTTCTTGACTTTATTGTCATTAGTTCCATATGACACACTTCAATCATAACATTTTTAAATTCATTAAATGAAGGAGGAGTATCTGAAATCCAGTTTCTGGTTATTATTTTTCTAGCCACAGCTAGAATTGACCATAATAAAGGGAGTTTAACTTTTTTAACACATTTAGGAACAGGGGTGTTAAATAATATAAGTGATTTACAGACTATGAAATTATCTGTGAAAAGAGCCTGCAAAAAATCATTGATTAACATCCAATATTCCTTCAGTTTTATACAATCGTAAAACATATGTGCCCAAATCAGCATTTATTTCTACACTACATCTCTTACATATGTTGTCTTTATTGTTTATTTTATTCATCATTAAGGGTGTATAGAAAGATCTATGTAAAAATTTCCAGATAAAAAGTCTCCAATTAATAGAAGAAGTAGTTTTGTAAGCAGATTCCAACATATATAGTTTATCTTGTTGTTTTGGAGATTCTCCATTAATGGAAATGAAATAATTCCAGTAATTATCTGAACTATAATAGGTTTCATCTCTAATAATTTTATGTATGTGTAAGAGCTTACCTTTATCAGAAACCCTATGTTGTAAATTTAATATCAAGTAGTCAATCAGAATTGGGACAGATTCTTTAACTGTTAAATACATTAAATCAAGTTTATTAATAAGATGTTGTCTAAGAGTCTGAATCTCTAACCAACATGTTTCTCTCAAATCAAATTCTTGCTTTAAGAAGTCTAATTTTTTTACTTTATTGTCAGACAGCATCTGATACCAATACTTTAAATTATTATCTGTGACTAGAAGAGTTCTTTCCGAGGTGGATGATAAAAGAATACCTTGTGTATACATTATAGGAAATAAGATAAAATTCCATTCCTTATACATAGGATGTATATATATAAAATTATGATATCTAATAATAATATTTAATGGGTAACTAGTTATATATTTTGATGTAATAGATGAGGTACAAAACTCTTTTAGTAACCATAACATGGGATTATTTACAATAGTATTTTTGTGTACTAATGATATTTTCGTGAAGTGCATGCTAATTAGTTCCCAATATTCCTTCCATTTTGCAACATATGACTGATCTATTAGCAATGTTATAACTTTTATAATAGAAGAGATAGCATATAAATTAAAGTCTGGAAATGATATGCCCCCTTGAGACCAACTATTAGTATGTTTCTTTCATGCAATCCTAGGTCTATTAGGTGCCCATAAGAAATTTAACATTTGTGAATTTAATTTCTTAATTATTATTTTTGTAGGTGGTAGTATTATTGGTTGTATTATGTATAATATCTTCGGGAATATTATCATTTTAATAATTGTGAGTCTTTCTTCCATGGTAAAAAACATATTGTTCCAGCTATTGAAATGATTTTGTATATTATGAAGACAATTACTATAATTATAATGTATAATAGATTTAATATCTTTAGTTAATATTATGCCTAAATAAGTTATTTGACCTGAATTCGGTATGTATTTGAGAAAATCATTAGTGAGAACATTTTTCGCTGAGTAAATTGGTAATATTTTAGTTTTTTCTTCATTAAATATCAAACCAGAAATATTCTTGAAATCTGTCATCTTGTCAAATAATGACCGCATAGAAGAATTTGTTCCTGCTGATGTAATTAGAACATCATCTGCAAAAAGTTGGATTTTAGATATTGCATTTTCATCTATATCAAATCCTTCTATATCATTGCTGTTTCTAATCAAATTAGCCCAAGGCTCCATTATTAAAGTAAATAATAATGGTGAAAGTGGACACCCTTGTTTTGTACCTTTTAATATGGGTATTTTTTGTGAGACATATGTTCCTATTTTAATGTAAGCCAATGCTCCTTTATATAGATGTTCAATTAAATTCACAAATGTATCAGAGAAATTTGTGCACTTCAATAAGATAAACAAATAGTCCCAACTTACTGAGTCAAATGCTGAACTTATATCAAGGCTGATGAGTGTCAAATCTTTCTTTTTTCTGTTTGCATAATCAATCAGAGTTAAAGTTCTCCTTATATTATCAAAAGTATTTCTATTTATAAAAAAGCCTGTCTGATCTATATCTATTATACTTGGTATGATTGTCTTTAATCTGTCAGCAAATATATTCATGAACATTTTATAGTCAACATTAAGTAATGAAATAGGTCTATATGAAGTGCATCTAGTTGGATCTTTATTGGGTTTCAAAATTGGCGAAATAAATATGTATTGCCAGGATGGGGGAATTGATAACTCATTTTGAGCTGGAATGAAAACCTTATGTATTAATGAGTAGGTACTCTTAGGAAGGATTTTATAAATCTCAGGAATAATACCATCATTACCTGGTACTTTGTTTGATTTAAGTTTATTTATTTGTGTGATAACCTCTGTATATGAAATATTTTTATCTATTAATCTAGTCTGTTGTTTATTAAGTTTTTTGTTCATGTTTGTAATTATAAAGTTCTTTATTTTATCTTTAGAATCCATATTGATGTTTTTATGGTTAATGTTATGAAAGTGATTTCTAAATTCATCTAATATTTCTGGTAAACTAGAGACGTTCTTCTTTCTCTTTGGAGAGAAAATTTCTTTGATGTGATTTTGTTTATTCAGCCTTTTTGTTTTATTTTTAAGTCTATGTAAGTATTTGGGACTTATTGAGTAAGACAACAATTTATATTTCTCTAATGTTATTTTGACTTTGTGACTTAAAATTTCTTTGTATTTCTCATTTCATTTATTTATTTCCTCAATGACTTTTTTGTCCATAATATTTTCCTTATTATTATGTTTATATGAGTCTAATTTGTTTTGAATGTCTATTAATTAATTGTCCCAAGATTTCCTTTTATTATTATACCATCTGATACTTTGCCCATATAAATAAGATTTTAGAGCATCCCAAATGTAAATAATGGAGACATCAGGTGTGGTGTTTAAGTCTAAGAAATGTTGCACCTCTGTAAGCAAATAATCTTTATAATCTTTTAGTTGAGTTAGGTATGCTGGTATTCTTTTGATCTGAACATTATAAGTAATATTTACCATAAATTCAAAGACAATTGAATTATGATCTGATATAGGGCATGAAATGATCTTAGAATTAATTAGGTCTGTTACCAGTTGGTTAGAAATAAAGACTCTATCTATTATTGAATAAGTTTTATGTCTATTAGAAAAAAAAAGTATATGGTAATGATTTAGAATCTATCTAATTATTAATATCATTCAAGTGATATAAATTAATGAAATCCTTTAAATGTTTTGCATTGGATGTGATTTTCCTTTTCCCTATAGTAGTAGTATCTTTTTCATGCAGGATACAGTTAAAATCTCCTGCTAAAATAATATCTCCTTTAGAAAATGATACAATCTTATTGAGATGGTGTTTCACTGTATTAGTGCCAATTCCTGGTATCCAGTATACATTAATCAATGTATATATTTTCCCATTAATCTGTATTGTAACCAGGCAGAACATTCCTTTATCATCTTTATATGACTTAATAGTTTTAGGTATGGGCATATTTTTGTTCCATAAGATAGCCACTCCTCTTTTTTTCTGTGTGTGTTCTGAGCTAACCAAGACTGTATATTTATTAGTGGCTAATTTATCTATATCTTTTTTCAGGAGATGTGTTTCCTGAAAGAATATTAAGTTGGCTTTATGCAGATTAATATATCTTATTAAACTTGCCCTTTTACATGGGTTATTCAATCCATTAATGTTTAAAGAAATTCCTTTTAAAGTTACCATTTAACTTTTATAGACATAGAATTTATAATCAGAATAACATTTACTAAAGTAAGTATTATTATGTCTCCTCCTTTAGGTGTTATATTAATTACAGCTGTATTTAGTGAAAATCTTATAGAATTTTGTGAAATTTTAACTTTTATTTGTAGTGACAATGAGTTTATAAAATGTGATGTGGATGTCAAAACTATATACACATAACAATAATCAGGTGAAAATATTGTTTGGATTAAACAATGCATCCAGCCTGGAGTTAAAAACTCCAACTTCGAGTAGCAAATACCACTCAAGTTATCCCCCTATCCTAAGCACCAGTACTCCGGCTGCCACCAAATTAATTAAATACTAACTATTATTAACTAAAGTTAACCTAATTTATTTTGATTATCTATTATAACAAGACTTAAACAATTTATATAACAGCTTCGTATAATCATATAAAACTTTTATAATCAACTTAATAATGCTATGTACACCTATTCTATATAATGAATTAATTATCATAATAGCATTCTAACAATCTTGAAAGTGGGAGCAGAGAAGAGAGGGAAAGAAAAAAAAAAGAGAGAGAGGATACCCATTTGTCAGTTTAATAAAATTTGTAATGATAGGTTCTTATTATATGTTTATACTCATTTGAATTCAATAACATTTGTTATCTCAGGCTATTATGACTCAAACATAACTTACATTAGAGTATTCCCATTTTCTGCCATAACAGTACTGTTAGTAGCTTTAAAACTTTAAACTACATACACTAGAAGCTTCCTTCTCTTACTTATTCTCACCATTTAAATAAAAATGATTATTCTCAGTATACAAGTTAAAAGAACATACTACAAAGCAATATTGATCCCTAGTTATGCATAAATCATGGTGATGAAAGCCAGCTATATCTTATATATCTGCACTGCAGCTGTAAAATGTATCACATGACATTTTCTTCTGTAATAGAATCATAATAATGCACATACTTGTTTATGTTTGTTATAATAAATGCATTATAATATTGTATATCCTTAAATTATAAGCATCCATATGCATTAAAGTGCAGCAATTATATAAGCTTTCAGAGGCATATATGCATGAGTTTTAGCTTCTATGCATTCTAAATTATCTCATTTGTTTACTATGGCATATTAAGCCATTTAAAATCATTATAACTTTTACATTTTATAAGTTTCATCTTAAATAAGAAAATTATTATAAAGAAAAACTCACATTTTGTTGTCATAAAGATCGTTTTTCATCACAATACCGCATTTACAGCAGTTCTACTTCCTGAAACAGTTTACTTCTTGAATTTGCGATGAGTCTGTGTGAAATCAGGGTCAAAGTTCAAAATGGCTGCTTTCAGCTTCTCTGCGTGTTTTCTGGATGTTGAAGCTTTTAAAACGTCTCGAGGACACTATTCACGAGGATACCTATAACTTAAATTGTCTCTTATAACATTCTGGCAGGAATTTTAATAAAAGTAAGTGACAAACATTAATTTTGAATGCAAATGGATTTATACAGTGTAAAACCTTCTCGAAGCACTTCACAAGTCATTGCAGTCTCTATGGCAGTGAAACCAAGCCTTCAATTATTTAACATAAACATTACTTATATTTATGTGTCCCATTTCATTTTCTCATTCAGAGTATGTTACAAACACATATCAGTATTATCAGAACCTTGTTACCTTGTAAGAGAGAGAAAAAAAAAAAAAAAAGCACATACATATATATTTGCTTGCTGTTTGTTTTAATAAAGTAAAACCTGAGACATATTACTTACAACTGCTTTAGTTCTAGTCAATTGCAGTTATATCATGACATACTATTTTAAGTAATTTAGTCATAGTATAATATATAGCAGTATTACTTAAACAGCATAAATCATTTTAAAGAGATAATAGATTATTTTTCCCCTTTTTTCCTTCTTTTCATCTTTCCCCCCTCACTGCCCTCCCTCTCCTCCTCTATATGTTTAGTTTAAAGAGAATGCTATTATTTAAAATAAGAAAAGAAAGAAAATATATCATATTACTAACCTTAGGTCTCTTTGTCACAAAAGAGAAACAAGTTGATTTATATCAGGTTATTTGTTCCTCATGAAAGTTTGATTATTCATAAAACACACTTCAGTTCTTGCACATTAAAATAACTTTGTACAAATCATTAAGATATATGTGGTTTTCTTGTAAATGCAGAAACTGTAATTAAAAAGTTCAAAGAAATATAAAACATGTCATTTATTTTTTAGTCTTTTTTATTTCTCTGATGTCTTCCAAGAAGTTCCTGTTGCCATTCTCTTTAACGAAGGACTTGCCCATTCCATATCTTCTATTTTATCTAATATTTTATTTTTTTTAATATACAACAAAGCAGAGTCCAAGTCTTAAAAATTTTAGGGCCATCAGGTAAAAAGATTTTTAGTTTGGAAGGAAATAAAAGATGAGTTTTGAACTGTGCTTTCTTAAGCTCTCTTATTAATGGTAAAAAAAACCTTTCTTTTTGATTTTACCAAAGAAGAATAGTCACTGTCAAAGCGCACAGTTGCTTCATTAATTTTTATAGGTGATTTAGCCCATGCAGATTTTAGTACCATTTCCTTGTCATAAGATGATAAAAATCTTACAATAACTGATCTAGGATACTTTTTATTTGTATTAGAAATGGATAGAGACCTATGGGCTCTTTCAATGTCAAAAGAAAATGCCTCTGACAGATCTAAAGTTTTGGGAAGCCAAGTATTTAAAAAAGATGTAATGTTATTACCTTCTATATTTTCTGGCAGTCCAAAAATCCTTATATTGTTGCATCTGGATCTGTTTTCCAAGTCATCTAGTTTGGATTGAAGGTGCGTGTTTTGTTTCAATAAGAATTCAGTGTTTATTTCTTCTTCCTTAATTCTGTTGTCCATATCATTAAGTGTCTCTTCTATACCTGTTATCTGAGCTTTCTGATGTTGTAGATCTTGGTGTAGCACATCCATTTGTTTTGTGGTTTTCTCTATAAAGTTATCAATTTTAACATCCAATCTGTCCATTTTAGTTAGTTGCTGTATAGTTGATAATAATGTCTGAAGCTCTTTCTTAATGCTGGAATCCTGACTGTTAGCCTTGCTGGAACTCATTCTGAACAGAAGTGGTGAGAGAGAAATTTCCAAAAAGATTTCTGACAGGAAAATTAGTTAAATTTTCTTTCTTTTTTAGATATTATTCAAGGTACTGATATTCCAAATGTTTTTAGAAAGAAAAATATTCCATTAGTTGAATTTTGAAGTAATAATTTCCTGTTAATGTAGTTATGTTGGTGGAGCTGAAGAAATCTGCTGCTATCCTGTGTTCATCCTTGGCCACGCCCAGGATAGACCTTTCTTTTTTTTTTCAAAACAGGTTTATTGTTTTAACATACAAGAGAAATATCATAACAATTTTATACAAGTAATTAAAAATAGATATGATTATAACATTCAATAAAACAACTAAAGTATTTACAAAGACATCCACTACAATCAGATCAATTAATTAAACTAAAATACCATGCTATTGAAATTAGGATTTTTTAACAAATTTTGTAAATTATCCCATACAATATAATAAGATGTTTTTCTAGTTATTCTTGACCTAATTGTGTTTATTTCCATATGGCACACTATATTCATAACATTTTTAAATTCATTGAACGAAGGAGGTGTATCTGAAATCCAATTTCTGGTTATTATTTTCTTAGCCACTGCTAGAATAGACCATAACAAGGGAAGCTTAACCTTTTTAACACTTTGAGGTACAGGTATGTTGAATAATATAAGAGATTTAGAAATAATGAAATTATCTGTAAAAAGAGCCTGCAAAAATTCATTAACTGACTTCCAGTATTCTTTCAATTTTATACAGTCATAAAACATATGAGCCCAGTCAGCATTAATTTCTACATTACATCTCTTACATAGATTATCTTTATTATTTATTTTATTCATCATCAAAGGTGTATAAAAAGATATATGTAAAAATTTCCATGTATAAAGTCTCCAGACAATGGAAGACGTAGTTCTATAGGCAGATTCCAATATATATTGTTTATCTTGTTGATTTGGTGGGTCCCCATTAATAGAAGTGAAATAATTCCAGTATGTATCTACACTGTAAAAAGTTTCTTGTCTGATAATTTTATGTATGTATGAAAGTTTACCTTTATCAGAAACTTTATGTTGTAAATTTAATATCAAGTAATCAATCAGTGTTGGAATAGATTCTTTAACTGTTATAGACATTAGATCTATTCTATCAATGAGATGTTGTCTAAAGGTCTGAACCTCTAACCAGCAAGTTTCTCTTAGATCAAATTCTTGTTTTAAGAAATCTAGATTTTTAACTTTATTATCAGATATCAACTGATACCAGTACTTTAGATCATTATCTATAGCTAAATGAGTTCCTTCAGAAGTAGATGACAAAAGCATACCCTGAGTATACATTATAGGGAATATAATAAAATTCCATTCCCTATACTTAGGGTGCATGTATATAAAGTTACGATAGCTAATAATAATATTTAATGGGTAACAAACCATATGTTTAGGTGTAATAGGTGAAGTACAAAATTCCTTTAGTAACTATAACATGGAGTTATTTACAATCGTATTTTTATGTGTTAAGGAGATTTTCATGAAGTGCATACTAATTAGCTCCCAATAATCTTTCCATTTTGCGACATATGACTGATCTATTAATAAAGTAATGACTTTTACAATAGAAGAGATAGTATATAAATTAAAGTCTGGAAAAGAAATACCCCCTTGAGACCAGCTATTAGTATGTTTCTTTAATGCAATCCTAGGTCTATTAGGTGCCCATAGGAAATTTAACATTAGTGCATTCAGTTTCTTGATAATTATTTTTGTAGGTGGAAGTATTATTGATTGTATTAAGTATAAAATCTTGGGGAATATTATCATTTTAATAATTGTAAGTCTCTCCTCCATAGTAAAAAACATATTATTCCAGGTATTAAAAAGATTTTGTATATTAAGAAAACAGGTATTATAATTATTATATATAATAGATTTAATATCTTTAGATAGTATTATACCTAAATAAGTTATCTGACCTGAACTGGGTACATATTTAGTAAAATCACTAATGAGAAAATTTTTTCGTGTATATATAGGTAGTATTTTAGTTTTTTCTTCATTGAATATTAAACCAGAAATACTTTTAAAATTCATCATTTTATCAAATAGAGACTGTATAGAAGAATTAGATCCTGCTGATGTAATTAGAGCATCATCTGCAAAAAGTTGAATTTTGGATGTTGTATTTTCATCTATTTCAAAACCCTCTATGTCAGTACTGTTTCTGATCAAATTAGCCCAAGGCTCCATTACTAAAGTGAATAATAGTGGAGAAAGTGGACATCCTTGTTTTGTACCTTTAAGAATGGGTATTTTTTGTGACACATATGTTCCTACCTTAATATAAGCCAACGCTCCTTTGTATAAATGCTCAATTAGATTTACAAATGCATCTGAGAAGTTTGTGCACTTCAGTAAGGTAAACAGATAGTTCCAACTTACTGAATCAAATGCTGAACTTATATCAAGACTAATAAGTGTTAAATCTTTCTTTTTCCTATTTGCAAAATCAATTAATGTTAAAGTTCTTCTTATATTATCAAAAGTATTTCTATTTACAATGAAGCCTGTCTGATCTATATCTATAATGCCGGGAATGATTGTCTTCAATCTATCAGTAAAAATACTCATAAACATTTTATAATCAACATTAAGTAATGAGATGGGCCAATATGAAGTACATCTAGTTGGATCTTTATTAGGTTTTAAAATTGGCAAAATAAATGTATATTGCCAAGATGGGGGGGTTATTAACTCAGTTTGGGCCAAAATAAAAACCTTATGTATTAATGAATATGTACTTTTAGAAAGGATTTTATATATCTCTGGTATAATACCATCATTAACCGGTGCTTTGTTTGATTTAAGCTTATTTATTTGTGTAATAACCTCTGTATATGAAATACTTTTGTCCAATAGTTTAATCTGTTGTTTATTAAGCTTTTTATTCATGTTTGTGGTTATAAACTCCTTTATTTTATCTTTAGGTTCCATGTTAATGTTATTATTGTTAATATTGTGAAAGTGATTTCTAAATTCATCTGGTATTTCTGGTAGACTAGAAACATTCTTCTTTTTCCTTAGAGAAAAGATTTCTTTGATATGGTTTTGTTTATTCAACCTTTTTGTTTTATTTTTAAGTCTATGTAAGTATTTGGGGCTTATTGAGTAAGACAAACACTTGTATTTCTCTAGAGTTATTTTAACTTTATGAGTTAAAATTTCTTTGTATTTCTCATTTAGTTTGTTTATTTCTTCAATGACTTTCTTATCCATAATATTTTCTTTATTATTATGTTTATAAGAGTCTAATTTACTTTGAATATCTAACAATTCCTTATCCCAAGATTTCCTTTTATTATTATACCATCTTATACTTTGTCCATATAGATATGATTTTAAGGCATCCCAAACATAGACAATGGAGACTTCAGGAGTATTATTTATGTCTAGAAAATGTTGTACTTCTGAAAGTATATATTCTTTATAGTCTTTTAGTTGATTTAAGTATGCTGGTATCCTTTTGATCTGAACATTATGAGTATTTTTTATCATGAATTCAAAAACAATTGAATTATGATCAGATATAGGACATGAAATTATTTTGGAATTAATTAAATCTGCTACCATCAGGTTAGAAATGAAGACCCTATCTATTTTTGAATAAGTTTTGTATCTGTTAGAAAAAAAGGTGTATGGTAATGATTTTGAATCTATCTGATTATTAATATCATTCAAATGATAAGAATTAGCAAAATCATTTAAATGTTTTGCATTAGATGTAATTCTTCTTTTTCCTATAGTGGTAGTATCACTTTCATGTAGTATACAATTAAAGTCACCAGCTAAAATAATATCTCCTATAGAGAATGATATGATCTTATCAAGATGATGCTTCACTGTATTAATACCAATTCCAGGTATCCAATATACATTAATTAAAGTGTAAGTCTTCCCATGAATTTGTATTGTAACCATACAAAACATTCCTTTGTCATCCTGATAAGACTTAATGGTTTTAGGAATGGGCATACTTTTATTCCATAAAATAGCCACTCCTCTTTTTTTCTGAGTGTGCTCTGAACTAACCAATACTGTATATTTGTTTGTGGCTAGTTTATCAATATATTTTTTCAAGAGATGGGTTTCTTGCAGGAAGACTAAGTTGGCCTTATGTAAATTAATGTATCTTATTAGGTTTGCCCTTTTACACGGATTATTCAATCCATTAATGTTTAAAGAAATTCCTTTTAAAGATGTCATGTGGCATTTTTAAGACTTAAGAATCTTATGATCAAAATAACAAATAACAACATAAGTAATGTTACATCTCCTCCTTTAGGTGTACCTTTAAATATAGCTGTATTTATTGAATCTCTTATGGGATTTTGTATAGGATTCAATTTTGTTTGTAGTGACAATGAGTGTACAAAATATATTGTGGATGTCAAAACTATATACATATAACAATGAACAAGTGAAAATAATGTAAGGATTAAACCTTGCATCCAGCCTGGAGTTAAAAACTCCAACTTAGAGTAGTATTTACCACTCAAGTTAACCCCCTACCCTAAGTAGCAGTACCTCAGCTACCACCTTATCAATTTAATACTGGTTATATTTAACTTAAATTAACAGCTTTCAATTCAATTATCTAGCAAGACAAGACTACACATTTGATAAAACAGCATCATATAAACTAAAATAAACTTTTTTAAAAAACTATTCATACTACTATATACATCTATGTAATATAATACACTTGTATTCAAATAGCATTCAAATATACTTGATATTAGGAACCAAGAGGAGAGAGAGAAATAAAAGACGTGAAAGAGGGAGAGAGAGTGAAAGAAAGAGAGAAAAAAAAAAAAAAAAAAGGAAGGCATATTTACATATTAATTTATTCAAAGTATGTAAAATAAGTTCTAACATTCATTTAAATCAAAAACTTTGGCTAATATGGTTCAGACATTACATATATTAAGATGCATCTATTTTCTGTCATGTAAATGCAGTCAACAGCTTCCAAAAAAAACCCTTGAATTGCTTGTATATGAGCATTTTACTCATACTCATTATTGTCAATAGAATAAAATATTATATTTATAGAAATTGTTATAAATCATACTGCATAGTTATGCAAATTATCAGAAACACTTGCATTATTGTAAAAAAAACATCTGTATTTTGTATGTCTATACTACTGCTTTAAAATATATCACATGACAGTTTCTTCCAGAATAGAGTTATAAAGTTATTTATGCTTGTCAATCAGATGAATTAAATGAGTTATAGTAATGTATATGTTTGGAACATAAGTTTTCAACACAGATTAGTATGCTGCAGTCAAGTAGATTTTCAAAAACACTTGAATAAATGTTTCATTTTCTATGCCTTCTAAAATAAGACATTTACTTACTACAAGAAACTGCATCATTTAAAATCATTATAACTGACATATTTTATGAATTATAACATAGATATTTAAGTAATTATATAAAATAACTCACATTTAAATGTCAAAGAGTTCATTTTCCTTCACATAGTCGCATTTGCATCAGTTCTACTTCCTGGTAGAGTGTTCTTCCTGAATCTGTGATGTGTCAGTGTGATATCTGGGTCAAAGGTCAGATTGACTGCTTTCAGGTTCTCTGTGAGAATTCTGAGAGTTGAAGCTTTTGAAACAGCTTGAGGACACTGTTCATGAGGTAGCCCACATCCCAGATTGTCTCCCTTAACATTTTGGCGGGAAACTTGTTAAAAACTAGTGACAAACATTCATTTAGCAGTGTAAATGCATCTAAACATGACAAAACCTTCGTGATGTATTTTACAGGTTATTACAGCCTCTATGTAAGTGAAATTAAGCCCAAAGTTATTAATAAGTAATAAAACTCAATATTTTTGTCCCAACTCAATTTTTATGCAAATCTTATTATTTACTGTGTCTATATGATCAAAAGCATTTCTATATATTAATATGAGAAACAAATAAAGAAAAGAATAAAGAAAAGAAAAAGAGAGTAGAAAATAAAAGAGTGTAAAGCAGAAATAAAAAAAATGTAAGAGAAAGCTATAAGAAGTATATACAATGGAATAGTACTTACTGTTTATATTAATAGAGTTAAAAATAAAACATATTATTTACTATTATTTAGTTCTAATTATTATTAGTTAAAGCATGGCAGATTATTTACAAACAAGCATAAGCAGTATAATCAAGAAAGTATAATTAGGAATAGCATTTGAAGAACATATAGACTTTTTACAAGGAATAAATATGTTATTATTCCATTTATCATATTTTCATTACTCTTTTCTCCCTGCCCTCCCCCACCCTTTACCCACTACATAATCTAAATAGAATGTCATTGTTTAAACAAAGAAAAGAAGAAAAGGAGAAAAAAAAGAAAAAAAATGTATCAAATTACTGACCTTACTTCTCTTCTTGAGAAAGAGAAACAAATTGAATAATAGCTTGTTATTAGTTCCTCAGATATTTTGACTGGTTATGAAACAAAACATTTCTTTGCACACAGAGAATTACTTTGATTAAATCTTTTCAGAACATTTGTGGCTTTCTGGAAATGCAGGAACTATATTTAAAAAGATTAATAATGAAGTAAAATGATGAGAGAAAAAAAAAAAACATAGAACAAATCATTTGTTCTTTAGTCTCTTCTTCTTCTCTGAAGTCTTCCACTAAGTTTCAGTTGCCAGTCTCTTTAATGAAGGACTAGCCCATTCCATTTCCTCTATTTTATCCAAAATCTTATTTTTTTGATAAACAGTAAAGCAGAGTCTAAGTCATCAAAAATTTTAGGACCATCAGGAAGGAAGATTTTTAGCTTGGCAGGAAACAGAAGGTATGTTTTAAACTGTGCTTTTTAAGCTCCCTTATTAGTGGCAGAAAAACTTTTCTTTTAGCTATTACCAAGGAAGAATAGTCATTGTCAAAATGCACAGTTGTCTCATTAATCTTAACAGGAGCTTTAGCCCAAGCAGATTTAAGAATCATCTCTTTATCAAAAGATGATAGAAATCTAACTATAACTGATCTAGGATAGTTTTTGTTAGAGTTAGTATTAGCTATAGATCTATGTGCTCTTTCAATACCAAAAGAGAATGCTTCTGGTAAGTCTAAAGTTTTAGGGAGCCATGTTGTTAAAAAAGAAGTAATATTGATACCTTCAATATTTTCTGGCAGTCCAAAAATCCTAATGTTATTGCGCCTAGATCTATTTTCCAAGTCATCCAGCTTTGTTTGTAAATGTGTATTTTGTTTCAGCAGAAACTCAATGTTGATTTCCTCTTCTTGGATTCTATTTTCCATGTCATTCACAGCTTCTTCTATGCCTGTCATCTGGATCTTCTGTTGTTGTAGGTCTATATGTAACAAGTCTATTTGTTTTGTAGTTTTTTCTATGAAGGTATCAATTTTAGTATCCATTTTATCCATCTTAGCAGTAAGTTGCTGGATTATAGTTATCAGAGACTAAAGTTCTTTCTTGATGCTGGAGTCTTGAGAATTTGTCTTACTGGAACTCATTTCAGACTAATAAACTGACAGGAAAATTTCCAATGTGATTTCTGACAGGAATATTGTTAAAATTTCCTTTCTTTTTTAGATATAGTTCAAGAACTATATAAAACAAACATATTTAGAAAGAAAATTACTTCAAAAATTAATTTTTTAAGTAATTAATTCCTGTCAGTGTAATGAAATTGGTGGAGCTGAAGAAATCTGCTGCTATCCTGTGTTCATCCTTGGCCACGCCCCCCAGGATAGACCTTTCTGAGAACACAAGTATATGTATTTGTAAAACATTTAGAGCGAACTTTCTATTCTGCGGTAATCCATAGGACTCATGTAAAAGTGCTTACGTTTTTGTATTGTTACATTTTGTTCTGGCATTTAACAAAAAATCCTTTAAAGACATTTTGTAAGATGGATGCATATCTTACTTGTGTAATGAATTACAGTAATTTATTTCTTAGGATTTTGCAAAAGGTATTGTTGATACAGAATTATTTATGTGCATCTGTGCTAAGCTAAGTGTGATCACTAAATTATTCAATTGTCTAAGTTGTAATATGAATGGCTTTCTACTATTTATGGGGTTTCTAGATTATATATAGGATTAGTGGATACAATCAGGAAAGCAAGCTCTGCATATTTCCCTTGTTTTCTTTAAGATATGTATAACAGAGTTTGTCACCAAGTATTCACATATATAATGGGGAAAACAAATGTGTACAAAATGCAGCATGACTGCTGAATGTGTTGAAGCCAAGTTTCAGGCACTGAAACACTGCTTTATGAAAGTTCTTTCAATGACTTTTTGTTGAAATGGACTGATAATTGTAAATACTACAGTTTGCAGTGTTACCTACTACCCTGCATCTGTGTAACCACAGTTTTAGTATATGTAAGTAAGGAGATCTGGGAGATAAAATCTCTTGGAAGGACACTTGCTTGTTTTTTTTTTTTTTGTTTTGTTTAATCTTTTTATATTTGCTGATTTTTTTGTTTTGTTGCATTTGTAGTTTTGTAGTTTGGAATAATGTATGTGTGTAAAATGCCAGCTTTTTACTTTACGGTGCCTTTGCTGGTTAGAATTCAATTGCCATAACATGTAGCAGGTGAGTGTCCATGTAACATAAGATCATAGGATATTACTAGGCTAATGGCTCTGGGGCCCTTACAAGCCTAGCTAAGAGTTTATTGCCAATAAAGAAACCACAATCAGCACCTGTTGCCCCTGTCACCGAGGGACACAGTTGGAACCCCTGGGATAAATTTGTGGTTGCCCATCCACTCATCAAGGTTGCACTTGAAGAGGGTCAGTGACATACTTTGTTTGACATTTATGGGGTGTCTATTCCAGAAACAGGGCAGCCTCTGGGAGATAAACTTGTCTTTCCAGCAGATTTTGTTAATGTCACATATTAGATTTAAGCCTTTTGATCGGGTACCACATGAGGAGTTAGACTTATGGATATGATGCATCTCATGTAGAGCAGGGTCTGAGATTGCCTTGTAGGCAAGACACAAATCACCTCTGAGCAATGTGTAGGATACAGAGTAGAGTGATAATGATTTGAGCCAGTTCACATAGGGCAGATGTTGGAGGCCATGGATTCTCTTTGTGAGGTATTTCTGTGGCCTTTCTAGTTGGTGCAGATGTTTGAAGAGATACATAGCAAATGGGGCATTGTACTCAATTATTGGCCTAATGAAGGAGGTGTACAGAGAGGTAATAACCTCCTTTTACCTGGATGCAATCCCTTTACTTATGAGATGAACCAAGTAAAAGGCTTGTCTGACTGAAGTTTACTCTGAACCTATCTGCTAGCAGATTGGCTAAGTCAACAAGATCAGTGTAAGTGGCACCATTAAGAACTAATTTTGAGCAAACCTGGGCTTTTCCATGGAGGCTTCTGACATAACTGAAAAGGCTTTGTGGTTAGCCTTTGTTTCAGAGGCTAATTTTGATTCATAATTAGCTTTGAAGGTTTTTATTAGTGATCTAATTTGCTTGTTGAGGCTAAGGAGGGAGTTTTTCCAATTGGGAATTTGTACCGTTTTACTATTGGACAATAGCTTCTTCCTTTTGTTATAAATCCTGTGGATAGAGGATGTCCACTATATAGGTTTGTGTTTCCTTGAGCAGGTTTTAGTTCTGTTGGATATGGCTGAGTCCATGAAGTTATACAGGTGCTTGTATACTGCACTGGCATACTGTTCAGCATATTTGTCTGTATCCTCTGAGGGGGGGGGGGGCGGTGGTGTGAAGCTACTGATACCCTCCCTTAGAAGGTTGTAGTCAGTTTTAGGGAATTTTTTTTAGCCTGGTTATGGCTGGGGGAGGGGGTGGGGGTTGGACAGGATAGATACTTTGAATGAGACAGACTGATGGTCTGATCTCACCAGGGAAGACTTACTATGGGGTGGTATAGCAGTCACCCATGTTGGTGACAACCAAGTCTAGAATGCTATCTCCCCTTGTGGGGGATGAAACAAGCTGGTCTAGTGAATTAGAACTGATGAAAGGAATAGTTGGGTGAGTGCATTAGTGCAGGAATAGTTCACCTAGTTTATGGTGGGGTAGTTGAAGTCACCAAGGATCAGGGTGTTGGGGGTACATTGATGGACTCAAGCAGGTCCAGGTAGGAGGAGTGGGTGTCCTGAGTCATGGAAGGGGGTCTATAGCTGGCTATAACTTGGATAGTTTTCTTGCCAATTGTCAGTTGTACCAGGGGAAGTTCTAGTGCAACATGCTGGCAAACCACTCTGGAGGTGTGTTTGTCTTTAATGAAAATAGAAACTCTACCACCCTTAGTCTTCCTGACCTCATTTTGGGGTTGGAATGTGTGGAATGAGGTATAGCCTGGTAAGGCAGGGATGCTCTCTGCAGCCTTGAACAATGTTTCCATGACTGCACAGATGTCAGCATCTTCCAATGCTATTAGAGCCTCCAGTGAGTGCATTTTCAGGTTAAGACTCCTAGCATTAAGAAGCATGACCTTCAGTTTGCTTTTTGACAGATCTTTTATGCTGGAAGATCTGTCTGTGGGACATTGCCTAAAAAGGCACAATGGGGGAGGGGGGCAAGAGAATTGGCCAGAATCCTGAATCCCAGGGCTGACAAGTTGAAGCCATCTCTGGCAAAGCATCGGGTCTGTCAACTATGTGATCCCAGGCAGACAGATACTGGATACCCTTGGAATGACACCAAAAACTAAGCCAATTGTTGAAGTCAATTTTTTTTTTGGTATTGTGGTATCATTCTTGGTGAAGGTAGGATGCTGCTTAGGGCTAGGGTCATACCTGCCTGGGACACATACTCTGACAGCTCAATCATGTCTCTCTTCATATAGCCCAGGGAGGTCCAGGTCAAGTCATTCACACCAACATGGATAATGACAGAGTCATACTTGTGCCTATTGTGGAGAAACTTAAGTGCATGCATGATGTGGCAGATTCTGGCACCTGACAGAGAACTGACTGTGATCTTCTTCTTGTTGAGCCTGGTAATGGGGACATTGGTGTGTCTCACAAGTAAGTCACCAATGACTAATATGTTTGGCTTAATGTTGTGCTTTATAGGCTGTATGAGTTTATTGTTATGCCTTATGGGCTGTGTTTGTGAGACATTGGTGTGTTGTCTACTGTCTGTGATGTGTTTAGTGCTGTGTGTGGAATGTCTGTGAGTGTGTTCTGGAGGTCTCTGATGTTTTTATTGAGGACCTGTGTATATGTGGATGTGTGCTGTGCTTGGCTATGTGATGTGGGTGGTGTGGTGTTTATGGTGGCAATCTCCTCTTTGCCACTGGTACTGATTGAGGCATGAGAGAAAGCATGGATTCCAGTGTAGTGATATAGATGCATCTCTCGCAAGTAGAAGAATTATGTTCTAGGAGAAGAGGGTTGTCAGTGAACATGAGGTAGTTGCTAGACTGTCTCAGTATGCCTATGTCGACCAGGCTGGCAGGAGAAACTGATGGGAATTATCAGGACATAGTGTTCTGAAACTTGGATGGAGTTGGGGAGAGAGGGTTTTGATAAGGGTTTGTCCACAACATTGTAGACCACAAAAACCTTGTTAAATGTAAAATAACTGGCCTGAAGCCCAAGTGTTAAAACCAAAAGCAAGAGGGTTAGAATAACAGACAAATTTAATCAGGCTACTAACAAGCAGTAATAAATACAGCAGAATAAAACCACTTCAACACTTAACAGTAAAGAGGAAGAACACAATAAATAAATGAATACAGTGTAAACATTTTTTTTGTGGAGAGGGAAGAAACAGAAGATAATTCAAGATTAAGAAACTAAGGCTGGCCTTCTCAAATGCTCTCTCTGTACACAGTAGAATGAGCTAACGAGACAGGACTGGGAGGAGTGTCCAAAATCAAAGAAGCAATGGGGTAGTCCTACCCAAATGATCACCCTGTACTCAGTACAGTAATCAAATGAGATGGACTGTGAGGAGTGTCCAAAATTAAATTTCCAGCAGGCATGGGAAATTCCAAAGCCACCAAATTTAAGAACACACCAACACTAAGGTTGGAGGGTTGGAAAAATGCAGACACCAAGAAAAGCAATCTCAAGCCAATCAATAAATGCAGCACATTTTTGTTGACTATCACTGATAACAGATTAAGTGCCAAAAAATATACTTATAGGCTTTCTGTATCCAGATGTCTATTGAATCAGTCACAGCTAGGCCACAAAGAACAGCTAAGATACTAATAATATCTCACAGAATTGTAACTCGTTATACAATAGTATAAAGGAAAACTTAAGGGCCTCAGGAAATCAGATAACACAAAAAGCTATGCTCACACCTTAGGTAGGCTGGCTACAAAAGAAGGTAGACAACCCCTGCTATGAAACCAGCTGAACAGAATCTAGACAGTGACCAGAAATATCAAGCAAATCAATACAAGCACTTCAGTTTTGCTCACTATCAGTAAAACAGAAAACAAAATGCAGAGACCAAGAAAAGCAATCTCAAGCAAATCAATAAATGCAGCACAGTTTTACACTGCTGCTTACAACAATTAATCTAAGGGATGTAAAACTAGTAAGGGATACCGTTTGCTGTTGCTTGTTTAGTGCTTTTAGTATTTTTTTGATTTGGAGTTTATAAACCAGGCAACATGCATAGGAGATGAACAGAACATAAGCTGTCATCTGGACAGTGACTTTGTTGTTTTTAATGAAGCCATCTAAAGCTGCTAGCATATTCAGAGCAAAGTTGAGTTGGAGAAAAGAATGATTACTGACTTTTGTTTGGATGCCTGGAACATGAGATGTTTTGCTAGCATGGTATGAAGCAGAAGAATGACTACCAGAGGACAACTATTAGATGGTTTGGGATTTGTACGTTACGTTTTTACTAGTGGAGTTTAAATGCTGCTTGAAGAAGTCATCACCGCTGTCAAAGTGGAACTCCCCCAGAGCTTGAAAGTTCCACATTTTGCTACTGTATCGTTTTCTGGTTCATGCTTGAATGTGCATTGCACATTAAAGAATAAGTAAGTAAAACTATAACTATGTGTGTACTGCCCACATTTGAATTACAAAATGAACTTCCCCAGGGCTGGGCACTATGGATTGTAAAGAGAAAGGTTTTAAGTGAAAAAAGGTGGATAATCTTTCTGCCTGTTTCTTCAGTCAGACATTGTAGTCACTATTGGAATTAATTAAAAACTGCAACAGTGGACGACTTTTTGCTTCATATCAAAACAATGAATTCATAAATAATCACAAGTACCAAGATCACGCAGAACTTCCAGCCATCCGGGAAGGCTCTTAAAAAGTATGTGGATCTTTATGTACATTTGTATGATGTAACCACCACAGGCAACAAGAACCATATAAACAAATGATAGACAGTGAATCACATAGTATAGATTTCTGAAGTAACTGTCTTGTACCTGCCGATTTAGTACTCATTGATCAAATGTTGGGGTAATAAACCTAGTATGCATTTACAACAGCAGATGGAAATTTTAAGTCATAAATGTTACACATCGAAGTGTACATTAACTCAGTTGTGGTGCAGCTTAGCTTACTGATGCTGCTAGGTCTTGAACAGTACAGTACATTCTGCTGATGCAACCCTTTTACAGGATGCTTTACACTGCTGCCTACAGGCTAAAGGAGGAATGTAGTGACTTGAAGGGGTAAGGCTGCACAAAAAGAAGGGGTGTATACATTCTGCTTAACTTACATCTCTTGATTCTGTCAGATGTTTCCCAGAAGCAAGTGAAGAGGGTGATCAACAAAAAGCATTTGTCGGCCTGGAGCAACTAATGTGCAGGGAATATGATCCAGCAGAAAGCCCATAATCTGAACAACCATAAAACAGCATCATTGTATTGATATATGGACCTAGGATTTTTCAATATGACATTGCAAGTATTTAAGCAACAAGGTAACAGATCAAGATGCTAAAATGTCCAATCATAGCAAAAGACATTTCTCTGCTGTTAAATTACTTGTTCTCATACATTAATAATTGACCCAGTGGCACTACAGTGGCGTCATCCTCACTTAATGGCGATGGTGCTTTAAGTGGTTATTATATGCTTGTTTAATTGTTTAATGCAGCATATTATGAGCTGAACTTTTGACCACTTTGTTGTTTAATATTCTTTATTGATTGACTCCTGATAATATCTTGTGTAAGAGTATTTATTTATTTATTAATATTTGTTGACCAGGAGTGTCCAACTGGACGTAGGTCCATTTTCAGCGAAGACCCGGGGAGAAAAGCTCCACAGTTAAAATAAACAGACAGTAGTTACATTGGATTACATAGTGATTAACAATTTACATAGCAATTACTTACAACATATTTACAGATGAAGAACATAGCACATCAGTAGACAACTAGAATCTTTATCTGTGAAGTACATAACAGACATTAACAAATGTTAAAATAAGAAGTTCCTGCTGTATAAAATAAGTACTAGGCTTATGAGCATCTGAGCTTGCTATAATCAAGGTAGTTAGTGGAGTGGAAAGAAAGGTAGTGGTTGGATGGGGTGGGTGATATTAGAGTGGGAGTTGGAAGGGCATAGCCAGCATGTATTATTGTTGTTTCCTACACTGAATTGAGACAACATTCAACCTTACTTATTCACCTCAGAGCCTAATTGCAAAGCAGCACTGCCAATGCCTAGATGATCTAAAAAGTGTGGAACACTATCCTGTCCCACGCTATTCATATGAACAATGTACAATTGTCTGTAGCGTTTCACTGCTCTATCGTGTTCCTACAGTTCAGTGTGCTAACCTGCAAGTTTGCCTCTGTGAATGCCCTACTGTAGCATACCAAGTTAGAAAATACTTTTAATTGTCCACATTCCCTGACACTAAACTGTTTCTGTGTTTTTTTTTCTTCTGCTAGCCTTCTGACCAACTTAAGGCTCAGTCAAGATGGTCCTTGCTGCGATCTAATTACTGCCTTGAACACCTAAAAGAATCCACTGCCTGTTAGTGAAACAAAGTATGCAGTACCTCTAATCTCCTCTCACAATAGAATATTTGGCATTTGTAACCGATTTGTAACTGCTCTATATCTACTACCATACTACCACGAACTCCAGCCCCTATGTGCCAGACTATTATCTCTCTTATTTTCTATAAGCTTTTTTGTCTTTTTGACCTATTCTATAGACATTTCCCTAAACTCAAATTATTGTATCCTAATGGCCTGAGTCCTATTGATCCATACTCTTTCTTTCTCCTGTGTTTTTCTTAACAAGCCCGTTCTTTCTTTGACACAGTTCTGGACCGATAAAATACCTCTCTTAAAATCTGCAGTTTTCTTACATTTTTGATAGATTGTTTCTGTAGCTATCCCATGCCTCCACCTTTCTTAGCATTCTTAACTGACTTGCTCCTCTTCAAACTGTCCATATAAAGTCCAATATATCCCCATGACTGTCTAAAGACACCTATACCTTACTAAAAAAACAATGACAGAGCATAGAAAACATGGACAAAAACAAAGCTCCAAGCTGACTTCTGGAAATATAGAGAACTTAGAAACCTGGCCAAAAGACACGTTTATGCAGACAAGGAAAACTTCTACAATAATCCGCCCTCAGCCTTGAAATCCAATCCCAAAAAATTCTGGAACTCAATAAATTAAATACTACATCCTGTTAGTCCTAGCTCCCCAAATCCTTGCCCTGATAAGACACTTGATGAAATAGCCTCCATCTTTAACACCTATTTTATTGACTTGATATTCAAGCTACTTGAAACCAACCCTAACCCCTCCACCCATAAAAATAGCTCTAACTACTCAGGCTCAGCTCCCAATTTAAACTCTGCAAATAAATTCTCCCTTAAACCAGTACCCACCAACTACATCAAATCTCTATTCTCCAAACTAAAACCATGCTCAGCATCAGTAGATGATATTCCCTCCTTTTGCCTACAGCTAGCAGCTCCATCTCAAAGTCTATAGTTCCTTTCATTTGGAAACCATTCTACAAAGGAGGTAACTCCTCAGACATCTCCAATTTTAGACCTATCGCTATACTGTCATCTCTCTCCAAAATTCTTGAAAAATGTATACATAAACAAGTCATACACTACTTACTCCAAGAAAATCTGCTCACACCCACTCAGCATGGTTTATGACCTAAGCATAGCACTACTGCTGCCCTCTTGTCTTTCCTTAACTCTATTTCCCTAGCTAGAGATGACAACAAACTTATCTCCTGCCTGTTCTTAGACCTTTTTAAAGCATTTGATACCATCTCTTACCCTCTTCTTCTGCAAAAACTCACAAACCTTAATGTCTCACTTGCTACTGTTGCATGGTTTGACAGTTACCTCTTTCTGATTTCAAGCAGTGGAATGGTTTTCTGCTTACTCCCCCCTCTCCCAGTTAAAATGGGTGTTCCTCAAGGCTCCATCCTTGGCCCATTATTTTTTAACATCTTTACCAATCTTCTCCACTCTTTATTCCTCAGTCATCTTTGTACAATACACAGATGACTCTACAGTCATCACTATTGTTGACTCTCCCTCTGAACTCATCTCTGCTACACAGTTCTCCCTCAACTCTGTAAAAAAACTGGCTGTCCGAAAACCAACTTATCCTTAACCCCCCAAAAAAAACAAACTACTACTTTTTCTCCTTAAAAACCTTATCCTACTTCTCAATAATGTCTCTAAATAACACCCCAATTGAGGTTGAATCTAGCACAAAACTCTTAGGTGTCATTATTGATGACCAGCTTAAGTTTGACTTGCATATCAATAACTGTATCAGGAAAACTAATCAGAAACTTGGTCACCTTTATCGTAACAACATTTCTCACTAGTGAAGCTAAGATAACCCTCTCTCATGCCTATCTCCTACCTAGTTTACTCTACAGCTCTCAAATTCTCACTAGTCTCCACTATGGACTGTTAACCAAACTAGAATCTACCTACAACAAGATAGCTAGATTTGCTGCCCAAAATGCCTATAAGTCCCACCACTGTCTCTGATTGAAAGACCTAAACTGGCTCAAATAACCTCACCTGCTCCTTCTCACTCAGCTCCAGATCATTCACTCAGTCCTCTACCAACCTTTCTAGTGTTCTACATTCTCATCTGTAATTTCCCACTATTCACCCACCAGGCCTCTTCATAGCTCCAATAAAGGCCTTCTTGCAAACTTACAAACCCAAAACTAAATTCAGCTGCAATCTTTATAGCTACAACCCTACCGAGGCATGGAACAGCCTCCCACTTGAAATTAGGTCCTTTGAGCAACAAAAACAATTTAAGGCTGCTACCAAAGAATACCTGCAAAGTAAATGGACTTGTCACTGTAATCATCCCCCATAGTCCTTCTTCCAACCCTAACTTATCCCATCCCCCCTCCCACCTGCATACTATCTCATATCTCACTCCCATGTATTACCTCATTACTTAAACACTGTTCTGGATGATGTTAAGCTCTTTAATAATTTCCTGATGTGTATATGATCATTAATTCTTTTGTACTAGTTATTGCATTGCTTATGTTTTTTCATTAGTTATTGTATTGTTTTTTTTTTACGTTTGCTGATCAATGTATACTGTAAATGACAGTCTGTATAACTTGTTGGAGCTTTTCTCCTCGGGCCTCCATTGAAAAAGGGCTACTTAGCTCAGGTCGACAAACCCAGTCAACAAATGTAAAATAAATAAATGAAATAAATAAAAAGAAAAAAATTACATTACTTATGGTTGGCTATTCCATCAGTAATTTTAAAAGGTTGCCAGCAGCCATGTTTGATAAACAGAAATGCTACTTCCAGCCATTATGTACTGCTACTTACTCTGGATTTGTATACAGTGCCTCACTTGATGCTGCATTCTTCTTGCCTTTTGTGCTGTTTGTCACCTCTACTACAAACTGAAAAAGAGGTGCACTAGCAACAACTGGACACAAGAACTGCATAAAGGTAATGCTTGCATTTGATGCCCACTTTTTAATAAACTGCATGTACCAATCCTAAGGATGGTGGAGCAGGCCATGACATTCATGCTTTCTTTGCTATTGGAGCAGGCAATTTAAAGGGAGTTATGTAGGTAAAGATGAAAGTATTGTGGTTATGTGCAATAAAGAGCTAGAGGAAAGTATGAGGAAGAACCTTATAATTTAACGTTCTTTTGCAAAAAATAGTTTTACGTGAGGACGCGGGGAGGATGCTAGATACTTGAATGATAAAACAACAAAATGTGAGAACTTTCACGCTTTGCTAGAGTTTTGCCTTTACAATGGCAATAACATCCTGAAGCAGCACTTTGATTCTGCAAATAAAATGCTGCTTACAGATCCAAGACTATCCAGAATTAAATAATTTCTGCCATTGGACACTTGTACTCACTTTCCTCACTTATCTAGAGGAAAATAGTTTTTTATTCAGGCATGTCCAAGGGCCAGCTCTCAGTGTTCTCTCCTGTCTATCTGATGAATCTGGTCATCTTGGGGCAATGCAGAAATTGCCTCATGTACACAGACAACCCTCTCCTCCTACCACCCAACACTACAACCTGTGAGAGATGCACTTATCTAGCCAAACTGGAGGTAAAGCTCTCTCCAATCAAGACTGAACTTGACAGTCAAGAGGAGAAGGTAGACACTTGCACCACACCACACTCATCACATAGTCCCACTAAATCTACACCACCAAAATCCACATATAGTAACACAAAAACATTTGTGGAGGCTCTCAATAATAATCTGCTCAAGCAACAGAGACCTCCAAAACAGAACTGCAAGCAACCTCCACCCCCCAAAAACAACCCAAATGACACATAGCCCACAGACTCAGTGTGCCACTCAACCACAGCCAATAAGGCAAAACAACATATCCAACACACTAGTCATAGGCGACTCTATAGTCAGGCACACTGATGTCCCACTCACCAGGCTAAACAAGGAGAAGGTTACTGTCAGCTGCCTGTCGGTTGCCAGGATCCACCACATAACCCATGCACTCAGGTCACTCCACAACAAGTACAAATATGACTCTGTCATTGTCCATGTTGGTGTGAATGACCTGAGATGTACCTCCCTGGACTACATGAAAAGAGATATGGAAGAGCTCTCTGATCTTGTAGCCCAGGCAGGTATGACCCTAGCCCTGAGTAGCATTCTGCCATCACCCAGAATGATGCCACAGTACAAGGACAAAATGATTGACTTCAACAACTGGCTAAGCTTCACGTGCCATTCTAAAGGGATCCAGTATCTGTCTGCCTGGGATGACATTGTCGACAGACCACGATGCTTTGCCAGAGATGGCCTGCACCTGTCACCCCTGGGATTCAGGATACTGGCTAAGTTTCTTGCCGCCCCTATAGTGCCTTTTTTAGGCAAGGTTCAAATGACAAGTTCACCACCGTAACAGGAACAGGCAAGCAAAAACTGAGGGTGATGCTACTCAATGCCAGAAGTCTAAATCTCAAAATGCATTCACTCGAGGCACTCCTTAAAATGGAGAACATCAATATCTGTGCAGTGACTGAGACCTGGTTCAAGGCTCCAGAGAGCACCCCTGCACTACCAGGCTATAACTCATACCATACTGTTTGGCCATGTAACCTGGACCGGAACACCAAAGGCGGAGGTGTATCCATATTCATTAAGGATATCCACACCTCCAGGCTAGTTGCTCAGCATAATGCAGCCGAGGTTATCCAAGTGCAACTAACTCTGGGCAAAACTGCAATCCAAATTGTAGCTTGCTACAGATCACCCACCATGCCCCAGAATTTCCACTCCTCTTTTCTTGATGTACTGGAAATATTAGGGTTCAACCAAACACCCTAATAATGGGCGATTTCAACTACCCCACCATTAACTGGGAAAACTACTCATGTACCAACTCCTTTGCTGAATGCTTTCTGGAATTCATAAACTCCAATGCCCTGGATCAACTTATCCACACCCCCACCAGGGGCAACAATATCCTAGATCTAGTCATTACCAATATGAGTGACCGGTGTTCCACACCTGAAGTCAATGCCTCATTGGTCCAATCCAACCATAAGCTAATTATCCTAGATATCCACATCCTGCCTCCACCCCCCATTAAGGAAACCATGGTAAAAAATTTCTCCAAAGCCAACTTCATGTTTCTTAAGACAGAAGTGGTGAACTTCATGACACTCATGCAGATGTACAATACAATTACAACTACTGAATCCTACACAATTGCACTTTATAAGCACTTACATGAGTGCATGGATCGTGCTACCCAAACAGAACCAAGACGCTATCCTCCAAAAAAAGGAAGCCAATCTGGTGGTCCCCTGCCATAAACAAACTGTACAACAGAAGGAAGAAACTCTTGCAAAAGAGAGTAAAATCCCATGAGTGCAGGAGCTCCCTGGTCAGCCTCAGTAAGAAGCTGCGATCCCTGATAAAATCCTCCAAAGCTAGTTATGAAAACAAAATTGCCACTGATTCTAAAGACAGCCACAAAGCATTCTATAGCTATGTCAAGAATCTCAATGCCAACACTCAGATCTGCTCTGAGTTACAGCACAATGGCACTAAATATACAGACCCAACTGATATTGCCAACATCCTGGCAGATAGGTTCAGTGCTAACTTTACCTCCCTCTCACCCCCTAAAGAGCCCATCTCTATACCGGAAGAATGCAAAGTTCCTGTAATCACGGCTGCACAGGTAAAAACCACACTCTCCAAAGCCAAGAACACAGCATCCATGGGACCAGACAACATCCCAGGCTGCGTTCTACACGAACTATAGAACGAACTACAGAACAAGCTGGCAACCCACCTAAGTACCATGTTCAATCATAGCCTCACCTCAGGCTTTGTGCCTGCTGAATGGTGCACAGCAACAGTTATCCCACTCAACAAGGGGGGAGCCACCATGGTCCCCGGGAACTACCGCCCCATTAGCCTGACGAGCCTGGTCTGCAAGGCCATGGAACGTATCATCATGGAACTTATAAGCAAAGACATTGGTAATCTCCAAACTCTGGATCCCACCCAGTTCGGGTTTGTAAAAGGCAGATCATGTCTCCTAAACCTGATAGACTTCTTTGAAGCAGTCACCAAAGCTGTAGACAAGGGTAAGGTGGTTCACACAGCCTATCTAGATCTTGCCAAGGCTTTTGACACCATCCCCCACTCGGGAATTATAGATACACTCACTAAACCAGGTATAAATCCCTATGTCACAAGATGGGTTGCCAAATGGCTCACTGACAGAACCCACACTGTGAAAGTAGCAGACTCCAAATCTGACTTCAGACCAGTGACAAGTGGAGTACCACAGGGTTCATTCCTGGGTCCTCTCCTGTTTGGTAAGTACTTCTCTGGCTAACGAAGTTCGCAGATGACTGCAAACTAGGAGCCATAATCAAAACTCCTAACGATGTGGACATCCTACAAAAGGGCCTCACTGAGACAGATGCCTGGTGTCAAAGCCATGGCCTCAAGCTCAATGCCAAAAAGTGCATTGTCATCCCCTTTGGTAAAAACTCTGTACCCATGAACTACAACATAGGCGGTAGTATACATAACACTGAAAGTGTGATAAGACACCTTGGGACACAGGTGGACAGAAGTCTCTCGTTTGATAATCACATTGCCACAGTAGTCAGGAAATCCTTCTATGTGGCACACCTCATCACGAAAGGTTTCTCATCCAGAAAAAAAGAGGTCATTGTTCCCTCTACTCATTACTCATTAGACCCATTATAGAGCACAATGCCCCTTTTGGTATGTACCTCACAAGACATCTACAACAACTGGAAAGGCCGCAGAAATACCTCACAAAGAGGATTACCGGCCTCAAACAGATGCCCTACGCAGACTGTCTCAAAAAACTCCAGCTTTACTCCGTCGCATATTGCCTATTCAGAGGTGATCTCTGCCTAACATACAAAGCTATGTCAAACCCAGAGCTGTTGGATATGCTCCACTTAAAGAAATCCCAATCTCTCTGAGCTACACACTCTAGGGACCTAAACCTTGTCAACACAATAAACAGAACATGCCAGAGGGATAGATTCCTGTCCCAGAGGCTTCCCATACTCTGGAATAAACTACCTATCTATATCAAACAAAGCTCTTCATTAGCACTTTTCAAGAAAAATCTTGATGCTTGGATGGGAAATAGGAAATTCACCCCGGGCATCATCTCTGTGGCTCTGCTCGACAGTGGCACAGGAAAATAATTTTCTTGGGTGGCAAAAGCCAGGGTACCTTTTTGGCTGGGCTTGTATAGGCCCCAGAGCCGATAGCCTAGTACCTAGCTATGAACCTATGAGCCTATGATTCAAAAGGAAATTATTGTAGACATCGGGTAGGCTGAACAGATGCATAATAGCTGTCTGTGAGAATCAGTTGATTTGCAATATGATGGGAATAGCAGATGTGGCTGTGCGAACTTAGAAAATCTCTAAAGAGAGAAGCTATACTAAAAGAAGGGATTATACACTGTGATGTCAATAAAGTTAAACTGTGAAGTTTTTGCCATGCCAGATGGATTGATGACATGATACCTTTGAAGTGTTTATTTCCTTACACCAAGCAATTGTTTGTGACTTGCTCAACAGTCTAGTCAATGTGAAGACATTGCAAAAGCAAATGGCATGGTAAAGAACATCGCAAGTTTTGAATTCATTGCTTGTCTTATCACAGCAAAATTTCTTTATTATTTGCGAGCATTGAGAATGTCACTGCAAGGGTCAGCCCTGTATGCAGTAAAGGCTATAAATTATGTTAGCCTCTCATGAGCTACCCTGAAAGATGTGAGAGAATATTGAAAAAGATCATTCCATGTGGCACCAATAAACCATGACACTTCTATCAAAAACAGGAGTCCTGCCAAGTAAACCAAGAACAACAACAAGGCAGATGCACAGAGCTAATGTAGTAGCAGAGAACCCTGAAGAGTTCTTCTGCAGGGCTGTGACCATTCCATTTGTAGACCATCTAATTTCAGAAATTGGTGACAGGTTTTCCCAGTTCCATCAGAGAGCTATACTTGCCCTACAGCTCATCCCAAAAATGATACTGCAGGAGCAGCATAATTTTAATATTATATCATTGAACCTGAAGTTTATCTAGGATGACGTGTTTCATCCTGATAACCTGCAAGCAGAACTGCACACTTAGCACACTAAATGGAGGCATTCTGATGGGCTTCTAGACATGATCAATTCCATAAAAAACTGTGACTTGTTTCTGTTTCCAACATAAGTGCAGTTCTGAAGATCTGTGGAACATTTCCCACCACAAACTGTGAATGTGAAAGAGCAGTCAGCAGAGTGTGACATATCAGGACATATGAATGTTCAGCCATGAATGAAGAGAGACTGACTGGTTTGGCATTGATGTATGCACACAGTGACAGAATTCCAGCAACTGAGAACATTCTGTATGAATTTAGTAGGAGGTAGCGAAGAAGATCTGAACTTCCTGATATTATGAATTGCAACATTGACTAAGAGAGGGCATTGACCAGGACTACATGGAATTGTGATCTGACTTAAACTACAAAATAACTGGCTTCACAGCTCACAAAATCTGCAGTTACTTTGAGAACAAATGTTACGAATTAAGATTTTGGTATGCTATGACTTTGGGTCTACACTACATAAACAATGACTGTGGCATGGTATGACTTTGGGGTCATAGCTTACAAACTGAGAATTCTGGTTTAAGACTTTGAGTTCATAATCTCTAAATAATGACTTTGGTGTGTGCTGACTTTGGATCTACAGCTTACACAATTGTGTAGTGGATGGAATATGCAGAAATATTGAGTTGTGTAATGTCTAACTGGAGCACTCTTTCCCTCTTGCATTCTGAAGAACTGATAAGAGTGTAATATACTGGAATTAACTGGAAATAACTGAAATGAGACTGGAAGCAAAGTCTTTATTTGTTGATTACCCAAACTTGTGCTAAACTGGTGCCAGTCTCTCCTTTATGGGACAAGTCTTTTTTTGTACTTCTACAATAAAGTTTGCACACGCTGTAGTTTGGTTAATGATGCTTTATTAGCTGTTAACAATATCTGAATACTGTCTCCAATAACAGTGCTGATAAACAATAGCAGTCTGTGGAAATTCCGGAAGACCGGATAACAATAACAGTGCTGATAAATATATCCAAAGTTTCTGCAGGTATATGCTGATTCTCCTGAATTATATTACTAGAAACAATCTTTTCCTCCTGAATAGTATGGATATTTGACCTGATTTCTGTACTCAGCCTCAAGTATCTGTACTGCAGTCCAAAAGCTAACTTCCTATCCAGAATGCTGGATATTTAATGTTTTCTGTGTGTCAGTCCGAACTAACTTACTGACTTTACTGAATGTGTCTGAAGTATATTCTCATAATACCAAAAACCTTGCAATGTTTTACATGCCTCTTTAGCCTTAGCTTCCCAAGCCTTGGCTTGCATGTGCCTTATCTAGCATTCCTTGCAAGTGCATCTTTTCCCTTGAGAAAGGAACATTTTGTATTTCTGCACATCTCATACTTTATCTTTCCTTTCTAATGAATTGTCTTCCCTGAAACTAAATGCATACATGAAAACATAAGTCTGACTCCATATTTTCAGGCTTATTATTCTACCTTAATGTACTACAGTGAATTCACTAAGAATACCCTCACTCTAACAGCTGCCCTGTGGTCCATGATGAAAGTTTACAGGGACCTTCTTTTGTAGTTATCTTATACCTATATTGCTAACTACTGCAATCTGGTTTGCATATACGGCTTTATGCCACATGACTCATAATCTGAACACTAAGTGTCACTTGAGCATTTGTGGCCTGTTTGGACTGAAGTAATTACCGTATTACCTAGATTCATAGTGTTTAGAGTCTTTAAGTCTAAGTTCTGATGCATGTGTGGTATATCTAAAACCTGATATTCTTGTAGAAATGGTGCCCAAACAATAAAACTAGTAAATCCTCAAGCAGAAAAGGCACCAGAAAGGAGATAACCACAACAAACCATTTTATTTGACAACCCACTCAACTTTTATTTAAAAAACAAAACAAAAACATCTGGTACCTTTTCTGCTTGAGGATATCTAAAAACCTGCACATTATTTTGAATATTTGTGTCTCTTAATTCTGTGGTTTCTAAAACTGATTAGGTCAGGTAATTATTTTAGCCCTGCTGTTCCAGAAACAGCATGGAGAAAAATGCCATACACATCCTTAACCTGTCACTGTTTTTTAAGTTAGGCAGAGTACAACCCTTCTTATTTTTCTTCCCTATCTCTGTATGCTGTAATGTAAAATTACATTGTCCATTCTCTATGATTTTTACCTTATGAACTGGTGCCTTATTGTACCATGATGGTTCTCTCTTATAGCAAATGAAACCTTTTCCTGTTGTCTATTGATTTAAATCTTCAAATGTTGTGTTATTTAGTCCATTTTTTATTTTATAACCTATCAAGCATGACGGCTATTTTCTGAAGACTAATTGAAATTGGCTCTAGGGGGATACATTTCTAACTAGTCTTGAAGCATAATGATCATATACTGCATTAACATGTGTCTGTAATTTTTTTATTTAACTTTGTAATTTCTTTGTGCTGTAATAGAGGCTTGCCTCTTAAATTTGTGTCTGAAATATCCTGTTAATATTTATGAGCTATAAGAGTTTACTAAAGCTTATGCCCACTGTATTTCAGGTCTATACTAATACATTTTATTTTTGTGTCCTTTTAACTTTCTAACTAATGTACAATAATTATGTAAAGAGAACTGTAATCTGTAAATTAATTAACAAATTAAGCCTACGCTGTTATGCCTTGAGTGCATTGAATAACTATTACTATGTATTGTTTGCATAAGTTATCTTAATAAGCCTGTTATACATAATTCTGTCACTTTACCCTTAACTAATGACTGAATAATGTAATTCTGTCACTTTACCCTTAAAACTGAGTATTAATGTTATATTCTGAAATTTACAGTAAACAAACTCCAAAAAAGCAGAAAAAACTAAAAAGAAAACACAAACTGGATACGCTCCAATGCCGGCGGGTTATTCAAATGAGTGAAAACGCACAGTCTGTACCTCAAAGTTCAAATAGTTTAATTTTAAGCACCAAAAACAAGCTTTTCGTCGGACACAGCTCCAACTTCTTCAGAAAACGGTTAAAACAGTGTCTCAATACAAGCCGTTGCCTTAAATACTAAAAAATCTAAATTAAAAAAATCATGTGATCCTTAATTAATATTTCACTAAGTGCCAACACTCCCAGCAATACTAAGCCTAATGATGTTGAATTAATTGCAGCAACATTCAATAAAATATCTGACAGCTGTAGTTTTCACTATAAAATGGTATACTTGTGAAACAACAAATGATAATACGCGCCTTAGCAAATAAATATCTTATATTAACAGTGATATTCACTGAAAAGTACCTTGTTTGATCTCAGTCAGTCGAAAATACTGAACGGCTGCAATCTGAACGCCTAAATGTTCAACAGCAAATAAAAACAATCATAGAAATGTAAAAGTCCGTTCATTAATAAATAACTTAGAACCCTATCGCAGAATAATGCTGCCCCTCATATGTATAGGTTCATAGGTTCATAGATTCATAGGTTCATACTAGGCTATCTGCCCTAGGGCATTTATAAGCTTAGCCAGAGTATGTTTGGCTTTCGCCACCCATTTTAAATTAATTTTGCTATGCCCTTTTTCGAGGTTAGTATACTGTGCCTCTGTCTAACAGTGACACAGAAGTGATACCCAGGGTAAACCTACTATCTCCCATCCACTCATCAAGATTCCTCTTGAAGAGAGTCAATGAGGGACTCTGCCTAACCTGGACTGGGATTTTATTCCAGAGTGAAGGGAGCCTCTGGGTTATGAATCTGTCCCTCCAGCATGTCCTATTTATTTCAGTGCTGAGGTTCAAGTCTCTCAAGCGTGTAGCTTGATGGGATTTGGATTTTTTGAGGTGCAGCATGTCCCTTAATTCCGGGTTGGACATGGCTTTATACGTCAGGCATAGATCGCCTCTGAGCAGGCGGTATGCCACTGAGTAGAGCTGGAGTTTCTTTAACCGGGCAGCATATGACATCTGTTTGAGCCCTTTGATCCTCTTGGTGAGGTACTTTTGGGGTCTTTCCAGTTGCTGCAGGCGTTTGGTAAGGTACATCCCAAAAGGGGCATTGTACTTGATTATGGGCCTGATGAGGGATGAGTAAAGAGGCACGATGACCTCCCCTGATCTAGATGTGAATCCCTTCATGATTAGGTGGGCTATATAAAATGTTTTTCTAACCACTTTGGCCATGTGGTTGTCAAATGAGAGATTGCTATCAACTTGGGTCCCCAGATCCCTAATTACTTCTTCTATACTTAATGGATTACCACCTATGTGGTAATTTGTGGGCACTTTGTTTTTGCCAAAGGGGATGACTATACACTTTTGGCATTTAGCTTGAGGCCATGGCTCTGGCACCAGTTGTCTGTTTCTATGAGGCCCTTTTGGAGGATGCTTGTGTCGGCTGGAGAGTCGATTATGGCCCAGTTTGCAGTCATCTGCACTTGGTCAGCCACAGTCCTTCCGTGTTGGCCTGTACCTCCGAGAAATATATACCGAACAAGAGAGGTCCCAGGACTGAGCCTTGTGGGATGCCACTTGTAACTGGTTTGGAGTCTGACATGGCTCCAGCAATTCTAACCATGTGGGTTCTGTCCTTGAGCCAGTTTGCAACCCATCTAGTGACATAGGGGTTTATATTTAAGCTGGTGAGCTTATCTATAATGCCCGAGTGGGGTATTGTATCAAAGGCTTTTGTGAGGTCCAGGTAGGCTGTGTGGACCACCTTCCCTTCGTCAATGGCCTTGGTGACGGTTTCAAAGAAGTTGACCAGGTTTAAGAGGCAGGATCTGCCCTTAACAAAGCCGAACTGGGTAGGATCCAGTGTCTGTAGGTCCCCAATATCTTTATTTATGAGGTCCATGATGATCCTTTCCATAGCTTTGCAGACCAAGCTAGTCGGGCTTATGGGGCGATAGTTTCAAGGGTCCATTGAGGCACCACATTTGTGGAGAGGGACCACTGTTGCTGTACGCCACTCTTTGGGTACATATCCTGTAGTAAGGCTGAGATTGAACAGTAGTTTTATGTTTGGGTTTAGCTCTTCTTGGAGTTCATGTAGGACGCAGCCCGGGACACCGTCTGGTCCCATTGATGCTGTGTTTTTTGCTTTGGAGAGGGCGGCTCTTACCTGAGCATCTGAGATGTCAGGGGGGCAGCACTCTGTTGGGATAGATATTTGCCCTTTTGGTGGGGAGGGGGGGAGAAGTTTGCACTGAACCTGTCAGCTAGGATGTTGGCAATGTCTGTGGGTTCAGTGTTTTTTTTGTCATTTTGGACTAATTCTGAGCATATCTGGGAATTCCCACCCAGGTTCCTAACATAACTAAAGAAAGCCTTGTGATTATCCTTAGTGTCCTGTGCAATTTTTCTCTCGAAGCTGGCCTTAGACGATTTTATGAGTGCCCGTAGTTTTTTGCTAATACTGATCAGAGATGCCTTCCCTTTTTGGGATTTTGCTCTATCATGTAGTAGCTTCCTCCTTCTATTGTATAGTTTGTTTATGGCTGGGGTCCACCAGACAGGACGTCTGCCTTTGGAGGATTGGGTCTTGGTTTATTTGGGATTGCATGATCCATGCATTCCTGAAAGTGTTCATAGAATGCATTTATAAAGGATAATGTGGTCTGTACCATATTTTCCACAGGCCCGGGGGCTTTGAAGGATTCCACCTTGGTTTTGAGGAGTGTGAAATTTGTTTTAGAGAAGTTTTTCACTGTGGTTTTCTGGGCAGGGAGTGGGGTCGGGATGTGAATATCCAGTTGGATTAGTTTATGGTCTGATCTTACCAGTGAGGGATGCTTCTGGTCTGGAGCATAGAGTCCTCATGTTGGTGATGATCAGGTCCAGTATGTTTTTCCCTCTTGTGGGAGTGGTAACAAGTTGTTCCATAGCATTTGAATTTATGAATTCTAGGAACCTTTGGGCTAGGGTGTTGGAGCTAGAGTAATGCTCCCAGTCTATGTTTGGGTAGTTGAAGTCGCCCAATATAATGGTGTTTGGAGAGACCTTCATATTTTCCAGTGTTATCAGGAAGGCCGAGTGGGGTTCCTGGGTTTGGGAGGGTGGTCTGTAGCAGGCTATAAACTGGAAGGCAGTTTTACCCACTGTTAGTTGCACATGGATAGGCTCTGATGCTTCCTGCTGTGCCACCAACCTGGAGGTGTGGGTATCTTTGATGAATATTGATACTCCCCCTCCTTTTGTAGTTCGGTCCAAGTTTTGGGGTCGAAAAGCATGGTATGGGGTATAACCTGGTAGTGCTGGGGTGCTCTCGGGAGCCCTGAACCAGGTTTATGTTACTGCAAAGATATTCATGTTCTCCATGCTAAGGAGAGTTTTGAGTGTGTGCATCTTGAGGTTTAGACTTCTGGCGTTGAGTAGCATTACTCTTAGTTTCTTATCCCTTGTGATACCTATGGAGGTGGGTTTGTCTTTTGAGCTTTGCCTAAAAAAGGCACTATGTGGGTGGCAAGAGCCTTTGCCAATATCCGAAAGCCCAGGGGTGACAGGTGCAAGCCGTCCTTAGAGAAGCATCGTGGCTTGTCGAGCATATCATCCCAGGCTGAAAGGCATTGGATCCCCTTTGAATGACACCAATACTTAAGCCAATTGTTGAAATTGATCATCTTGTCTTCATATTGTGGCATCATTCTTGGTGAGGGTAAGATGCTACTCAAGGTCAGGGTCATACCGGCCTGGGCTACATGCTGAGATAGCTCCTCTATGTCTCTTTTCATGTAGTCCAGGGAGGTACGTCTCAGGTTATTCACACCAGCATGGACAATGACTGAGTCATATTTGTACTTGCCTTGGAGTGACCTGAGTGCTTGTGTTATGTGGCGGATCCTAGCGCCCGACAGGCTGCTCACCATGACCTTCTCCTTGTTCAGCCTGGTGAGCGGGACATCAGTGTGCCTGACGATAGAGTCATCAATTACAAGTGTGTCAGGTGTGTTGTTTAGCCTTAAGGGCTGTGACTGTTCGGCACACTGGCTTTGTGAGATATGTATTGCACGTGTTTTGTTTTGGGGTAGCGGTTGCTTGGGTGTCTGCTTTGGTGGTCTCTGCTGCTTAGTCAGATCTTTATTTAGAGCCTCCAAGTATGTTTTTGTGTGATTATGTGTTTGGTTTGCTGTTGTGGTAGGTCTATGTGAGACTGGAATTGTAGTGAGTGTGGTTTCCTTCTCCTCCTGACTGGTTATGCCAGTACTGAGTTGAGAGAGCTTAGCCTCCAGTTTGGCTATATGGTTGCATCTCTCACATGTGTTGGAATTTGTTGGGAGGAGGAGAGGGTTGTCTGTGTACATGAGGCAGCTGTAACATTGCCTCAAGATTCCCAGATTCACCAGCTGGACAAGAGAGGAGATTGACAACTGACCTTTGGACATGCTAGAATAGTATTGGGAATTCCTTTATAATTGAAAACAAGGGCCAATGGGGAACAAGGTACTCAAGGGGAGTTTGTGAGGGTGTAGTGCTTTTAATTTTTTAGTGCTGACTTATATAATTGGTTAGTGAGCAAGTGCCAGGTAACTTAAGTGCAATGTGTTACAGGTAACTTAAATACAAAAATGACAAACAGTAACTTTCTTTCAAGTGAATCAAGGAAATAAGTACAGTAAGCAATGCAGATATCACTAGGGATCCACAGAAGCACTGAAAAGCCACGTTTTAGGTGGAATTAGCATTCCAGGGAAATAACAAGCAAACAAACAACAAGCATACGAACAGAGCTAGATTCAGCAGGCCTGGATCTAGTCTATGCTACAGCAAACAAGGTGTACCAATTTCAGTAAAAAGCAGTTCAGATATGCATGCACTATAAGCCTTTAACCAGAAATTCCCAGCTCAGAAGGCCAGAGTCCAGCCTCTGCTCCCACAAGAGTGCAGACCACGAACCCTCTTAATGTAAAATAACTGGCCTGAAAGCCCAAGTGCTTAAACCAGAATTAATACACTTTTAGAATAACAGACACTGAGCCCTCAATCAGCAGTTCCCAACTTAGAAGGATGTAAGCTACCTGTTCTGCCACTACAGTGCAGACCACAAACCCTCTTAATGTAAAACAACTGGTCTGAAGCCCAAGTGTTTAAACTAAAAGGCTTAGAATGTGTTACACCAAGCAGTAATAAATACAATTGAGTACTTTTAAGATGACGCAAAAGCAAAATAAAGTAGGTAAAAACACAAATACAGTAAAAGCAGATACATTTTTTTTTTCTCAGAAAAGTAGCAAAGGCAGTAGTATCTCATGCAGTGCAAGCTGGCACACTTGAGTATGTAGCAATATTAGTCCACACACAGTTTGAAAAAATGTAATTAAATTAAAAAGGACTAAAAGCAAGTGCAGAAAGGGTTTATTAGGTAGAATGCGGTAAAGAGATGGGACTGGGGGAGTGTCCTAGATCAAATCTACAGTGGGGTGGGCACTGCAAACGCCACCAAATTTAAACTACAACCAAGAACAGGAAGGGGGGGGGCGGGGAAAACCAGTTTCAACACAGATGTGAGGAATGTGCAAATTATAAAGCCAAAAAATATATACTGATCTCTATATATTTGTAGAGCAGTAAGACAACAGATATCTAAGCAACAATTTAGCTCTATAATACAGAATAATACAGAAAAATATACTCAGCTCTATATATTTGCAGATAGTCTTGTAAGGCTGTCTCTCAAACTAAGGTTCCAGTTTGAATGCGGATTGTTAGTTAACAGGGCACACACACCAGCTATAAAGCCAATTATATCAGCTGAAGACAAGGCAGGAAATGAGGGGGGGTGGGGAAAAACAGTTTCAACACAGATGTGAGGAATGTGCAAATCATAAAGCCAAAAAATATATACTGATCTCTATATATGTGCAGAGCAGTAAGACAACAGATATCTAAGCAACAATTTAGCTCTATAATACAGAATAATACAGAAAAATATACTCAGCTCTATATATTTACAGATAGTCTTGTAAGGCTGTCTCTCAAACTAAGGTTCCAGTTTGAATGAAGTATAAAAACTGAAGTATTCTGCACCAAATTAAATCGATGTGTACATCAGCCTTGCAAATAAACTAAATAATTCAACAAACTAATAAAAAATAAAACATGGAAAAAGCACCACGCTAGGAAACAAAAACTGTATGTTAGCGCTTTCGTTTACTAAAAATATGTAAACTTCTTCAGACCATCAGCCTTGACATGAAAACTTAAAAGCTGTAAAGGGCCACCACAAGAACACTAAATATTCATTAAATGCTGATATATGAAATAGAAATACAAAAATACAGAAGCGCAAACTAAGCTAAACAAAACTAGCTGGATCCCTGGGAAACTAATATACCAAGAAAGGGGGGTAAATTACATATGTTCTGTGACAAAGAAAACCAAGGCTGATTCATACAATCAATTAAATACCATAAGGAATGACAAAAAATGAGGGTATTGGACAATCTGTCTCCTAGTATGTTACTGATAAATATTCTGATATTCTGAAATTTGACTGACACTTAAAATAGCTGTGTATATTCTGGAAACTAACTAAGCTAATACTAAAGGAATATCTTTTGTCAGTGTTACCTGAATGCAGATAAAAAACCTGAAATCTGGTAATGTTATATTTTGGAGACTAAACCATTAATACCTTGTTGTCAGTATTGTTTGAACACAGACAGAAGGATAAACTGAAAACTAGTACTGTTATATAACTGTCTAAAAACATGAGAACATTTACCTACTTGCTTTAACTCATACATTTTAACTTTAAAAATCTGAAGAAATAACTGAAACACATAGACAGTTGACTTCTGCGCCACAACTTTTGCCAAATTTTACTCTGGATTTTCCAGTCACTGATGAGGTATTGGAAGGCCTGCTTTAATGTCCAAATGTCCTTTTTATAGTTAGGCCTTTTAAACCTCTCTTTTTTTATCTCTTGTGCAAGGCTGGGTGGCTAAAGTTCTTGATTGTATTTAAAATTAAACTGGAAAATCAACTTGGAAATTATTTAGCATATTTATCAATATTTACAAAACACAAAAAACAGTATCAGGTCCTTAAAATAATATTTGCAGTTTTAACCATTAAAACCATCATAAACTGATAACATTGCTTGTTGCCCTGACTTTATTTACATTTTCTGCATGATAGAAACATATGCTGTTAATAAATTATTGCACGTCTGTAAGCAAACTGATAACGTACTATAGTGAACTAAATACATTGCTTGCTGATCTGACTTTATTTACATTTTTTCAGCATGGAATAAACATACATTCTTGTAAATCTGTAAGCAAACTGATAATGTACTACAGTGAAATGGAAAAGCTGTAACTTTATTAGTAAATCAAACTGAACCTCAGTGACATTGTTTTTCCTGTCATAACCTCAAATGAAACTAAAGTAGTAATTTAACACTGCATTAATATTTAACATTTTTTGCATTTCTGCACCTCTATAAAATTAATCTTACCTGTTGAACTTTCTGTGTTTACTCTCATGGCCCTCAGTCTCTAACATACTTCTCTGTTTGTGAAACTCTACCTACTGTCTTACCATAGCCATTCCTTTAGCTGATGTCCTTTAACTTTTCAGTATTACTGAATCCTTATTTATTTATTTATATTTGTTTACCAGGAAATTCCAACTGGACACAGGTCCTTTTTCAGCGGATGCCCGGGGAGAAAAGCTCAACATCATGTACATAATAAATACAGATACAAAGTTGCAGCAATAGTATCCTGCAGATCTGGGGATTCCACAGAATCCTGCAAGAATTTATCATTATTGTCTGCAATTTTGTTGGATACATATCAAAAACTGTAACTTCATAAATTGGCACTATGATATTAAATTGATCTTTACCATACTGCCTTATGGCATACAATACTGTCTTTAATTCAGCTTGCTGAACTGGTGTGATATGATAAACTCTGCTTTCTGCATGAACTATATACAACTGATTACATAAACACATTTACTACTAGAGTTGAACTGATCTGATTCTGGAAGTTTACTTGTCTGTCTTTTATACAAGTATGTGAAGTTTCTTTATCTGTAAGTTTACTTGTATATGCTTTATGCATGTACATAAAAGTTCTTTATATAGTATACACATTTATGACTAGAGCTGAGGTGATTCTGGAACTTTACTTCTGTGTCTTTTATACAAGTATAACACAGGAGCTGAACCTGTTGCTTTAATGACACATAATATTTATGATGCGCTCTTTTCATTCATGGGATCTGCACTTTTGACTGTACTGTCACTTTTAAAATGTAGCATTGACTTTAAAATTTGTATTCTGTAAACTAGCAAAACATCAAGGTATTATTTATGCATTGTAATACTTTATTACCATAATACAAAGCTCCACTCACGCAACCCACAATCAAGGTCTCAACCTGGTCTGTGGCATTAATAGAACTTGTTGGCAGGATAGATTTGTGTCCCAGTGACTCCCCCATCTGTGGAATAGACTTCCTCTCCATGTCAAGCAGAGTACCTCACTAGCCCTCTTTAAGAGGAACCTGGACAACCGGATGGGAAACAGAAAATATACCACTGGGATCCCACCTGTGTCCTTGCTGGACAGGGAAAACTGGTGCTGACTTTGTGGGAACATGGGTTAAATTTTTGGCTAGGCTTATAAGGACCTCCAAACAAATAGCCTAGTATTGTCCTATGAACCTATGAACCTATGAGCACTTTAGCTGTGACAGCAGAACTGGAATTTATTTTATCTTGAACCCATAAATCTGCATGTTTCTGTCATAACCAATTTTTCAAATTCTGTACATTTACATAATCTATTGAATGCAGATCCTTACAAGCATCATCTGTGTGTACTACTGTATATTCTGTAGCATTTTTTCCATGAAATCTTGTTACTGAAGTCTAAAACAAAATATAACTCTGATGACATGTCCATACCTAGTACAGAGCTGTTACACTTTGAACTGTTAGCTGCTGTAGTTTTTGACTCTTTAAATCCTGACAAAAACTACATTTGTGTCCTTTAATAAAGGTCTATCTGTAAATGAAGTTGATTTGTCTGTATTAATCAGTACATTATTCCATTTTTTTCTGCAAACAATGAAATATTGATATTGCATATTTTTTTTGTAAACAATGAAATATTGTCATTTCTTTTAACCTTAAACAATGACAGATAAATGCTCTGGTTAGGTGCTGGACTGCTACACCCTTTATCAATAAGCTGAAAATCCTTTGTTATAGAACTAACAACACTGACTTGAGCTATGGAATATGTTCTTTCATTACTTTGCTCTGAAACATGAGTTTCAATGAAATATGTATATTATTTACTTTATCTGCACTCTTATCCCCCCTCAGTGCAATATTTGCACTGGCTTGTACACTGATTGTGTTTATGTCTGCATTTACCATATTGCTACTTAACTCAGTACTTTGGATTACATGTGCTGTGTGTAGCATTTACACTGATGTTTGTAAACTGTAAATCAGAATTACTGACAGAAGCTGACTCATGCTGCAAATTATGAAATAGTGTGTCTGTTGTAGTGTGCTGCTGTGATTTAAACCTTTTGCATCAGGAAAAATGTAACATTCTTGAAATAATAACTTTTAACTTTAAATGAACATTTCTAGAACAGTTTTTTAGACTTTAAACCAAGCATTTGCTGGTGTCTTAACTGTAAAGCATTACATGACATGTTTATACAAAAGGTATGCAGGTGATTTTACTGATGTATTTAAACTTTTCTGAATTTTTTTTTCTTTTGCTAAAAAGTGCAAATAAAGTCTTAGATAACTTTATGATTCTGGAGGAATGTGTCCTGTTGCCTGCAGCTTTTTAAGCTTTTTCTTGCTTGTTGTTTGACATCACTCTGGAAACTTGAAAGTTTATGGAGATAGTGAAGTATGTAGCTGTTAACTGGGTAATGTATTTTTATGTTCTGAAGGAACACTGCTGAAGGTTGTAGATTTTCTGAAGTGGTGCTGGTCTGTTGAAGTTGTTTGAGGCTTTTTCTGATGTAAATGCTGGTGCTCTGTAATTTGTCTAGCAGCTGCAGTTGTTGTAACAGTGCTGATAAGGTTGCTTTGAATGAAACACTGCTCTTTGCATATTGCTCTGTAGAGCACACATAGTCTGACTGCTGATGAAAGGTTGCTATGGAGTTTTGGGACTTAACTGTTTTACCCCATTCATAGTGGCTCACCACTGCAACAATTGATAAGACTGTAGTATATTGGAATTAACTGGAAACAACTGAAATGAGACTGGAAGCAAAGTCTTTATTTGTTGATTACACAAACTTGTGCTAAACTGGTGCCAGTCTCTCCTTTATTGGGCAAGTCTTTTTGTACTTTTACAATAAAGTTTGCCCATGTTGTAGTTTGGTTATTGATGCTTTATTAGCTGTTAACAATATCCGAATACTGTTTCCAATAACAGTGCTGATAAATAATAGCACTCTGTAGACATTCGTGAGGGCTGGATAACAATATCAATGCTGATAAAGACATCCAAAGTTTCTGTAGGTATATTCTGATTCTCCTGAATTATATTATCTGAAACAGTCTTCCTCCTGAAGAGTATGGATATTTGACCTGATTTCTTTACTCAGGCTTGAGTGTCTGTACTTCAGTCCAAAAGTTAACTTTCTTTTGGAATGCTGGATGCTTAATCGTTTCTGTGTGTCAGTCTGAACTAACTTACTGACTTCACTGAATGTGTCTGAAGTATATTCTCATACTACCAAAAACCCCGTAATGTTTACATGCCTCTTTAATCTTGGTTTCCCAAGCCTTGTCTTACATGTGCCTTTACTAGCATTCCATTGCAAGTACATCTTTCGCTTGAGAAAGTAACATTCCGTATTTCTGTATTTCTACACGTCTCAAGCTTTATCTTTCTTTTCTAATACATCATCTTTCCCTGAAACTAAATACATACATGAAAACACAAGTCTAAATCTACATTTTCAGGCCTATTATTCTACCTTAATGTACTATAGTGAATTCACTAAGAATACCTTCACTCTAACACATTCCGTGTTTCCCTTTGCTTCCTTATTTGTTTTGTTATACTACAAATAAAATTAATTCTTTACATCATCTCCCCATATTTTTGCTCATAACTTAAGTAGTGCAATAAGCTTTCTGTTTACTGATCTTGTACAAATCAGTGTTCAACTTAATCCCATTTCTGAATACAAGGGAAAATGATGGGTAATGTTCCATTAAACCTAGGGTGTGTGGACACTTTTTCCCTACTGCATTACATGTTTCCCTTCCTTTTCTGCTTGTTGGGCAAGATTATAAGTTTTTAATTCTCCACAGTATTTATTCATAGCTGAATTTGTGCAATAGGTTTACTGGTTTGTGGAAATCAGTTGTCAACTTAATGTTTTTCTACCTCTCAGCATCAAGAGAGACCGAGAGCTGAATTTTCCTTTAGCCTAGGATCTCCAGAACTGTGTAACAAGTAAAGTGCATGTTCAGCTAACAATACCTCCCTTATCTATATCCTTTCTGTACCCACTATCAGTTGATATATATATATATATATATATATATATATATATATATATATATATATATATATATATATATATAAATTCAGAGTTTGGAGCACTTGACCCATATTGGAGGTGCAGGACTTGTCTCCTGCAAAAACAAGTTTAAAGGAGAAGAGTGGTGCTTAGTATTCTCTCTTTTTCTGTATTTTCAGTCTTTTTTCTTTTGAGGTTTCAAGACTTAATCCAAGTCTAAATATCTAAATATTTTAATAAGGATCCACTTTGAGCATTTTGATCTAGTTTTGGATACACAATTTAAATATATATATATATATATATATATATATATATATATATATATACTGTGTTAACATTACCTTAGAATTTAAAACTATAAATATTTCTATAAGTGTGATTATTTTACATTGTAACAATGCTAGTGCCTAGTTCTCTGGCTAGGACTTACTACAGAAATATTGTCTCTAGATAAATTAATAACTAGTACTCACAGATGTTTCCACCTAAACAAGGCAGCAATTACACCTTTGACAACTTTATACATAGTTATATAAAATACTTTTCCCTAACTCACTAATGTTCATGACATCATCATCATCATCCTGTTGCTGGAGAAAATAGGTAGTTAGATTAATTATTTTATTCATCATAGTAATCATAAGGATTACAAATATACAACCTATCTGCTTTCCTTGTATTATGAGTCTACCATGGTCTTAAGTCCATCAGCAATTGCAGCTTAGCAGGATGACAATTCCTGATCTTTCATCTTTTGTTGCTGCACTGGCAAGAGGAGACATCATGTCTAGAGATCCAAAAGACTTCAAAGATGTTCCTTGTTCTTTGATATTCAGAAAGACAAATAAACATTCCTTTAGTCATGAGAACAACATTTTTGTTGCAAATGAGCATAAGAAAAATAAGAAACACTGCATTTTCCATTACATTTTAACGGTTTTCTTTAGCCTGGCATTACCACTGGCTTGGCAATTATTTTTCATTTAGAGTGGCATCACTTCACAGTCTCCACTATAAAAGCACACATCTCATATCCCAAATAACTATTACATTGATCATAAGAAACTGAAACCCAAAACTTCAAGATAATTAACATCTGAATCTCAGAAATCATGTTTTTGTAGACATATAAGACTCTCCCTGTACCTCCATGTGAGACCCCTCAATGATACCTTATTTAATTATTCTCTTTCTGAGGATGTGCCACCTCTAGGAAAGAGTAATACATATTTTAATGTAATTTCCAACACTAATTTCTCTCTGAACTGCTCTGATCTTGGTGTGCTTTCTTTGCAATATTTGTGGAATTCCCACTTAGTCAACCATCACTGATCTGGAGGTAAACACTTTCCCAGCTACACACTGATTATTCACAGGAAAATCATCCTGTTTGACAAACTCAGTAAATTGATAACTCATATATTTTTTTCTGATATAGCATCAGAACTGAAAGTTAACTATCATTTCTCAAAAAATTTCATTGTAGTTGGCTTTACTATGAATAAGTGCATCTCATTTAATTGACATGTGAATGTTCTTCCCCAAAACCTATAAAACCTTGGGAGGTTGCTACCAAAAAAGTGATACTCCCATTGTCACAAAACACAGAAACATTTTTTTGTAGGGGAACAAGCCTTTTCATCTCTCAAATGTGGGGGTAAACTCCTACACTCCCAGGTTATATATCTAGCCAGTTTGCCCTTGGCTATATCCCAGCTCTTTTTCACATTGACTAAATACAAGTTACTTGAATGGAGTCACTGAGAAGTAAACTTTTTTATTGCCCACAACATTCAGCATTCCTCAAATTAATTATATTAACTATGGGACTATAGGGAGAACATCTTTCTCTGTGAAGGGATTGGAAGTGAGGCTTTATCTTCAAGAAAAAAAAAAAGTATTCTTTCTTTGTATTGACCAAAGGCATATTTGTCTTTTCTGTTGGGTTAAAAGTCCATTTGGTCAAATAGTCTTAAAATAAAGATTGTAAATTGGGGGGGGTGGGGCTGCTTGCTTAACAATCATTTCCTGAAAACTGCAGTACACTAAGTGAAACCATTTTGGATATATATAACCTTTTATAAATGCAATGCAAATACCCCAAAACACTCAATGAAATGTACAGAAATTTCTGATATCTTTGTTAGTTGTTGTGTCTTTCGGCTTTTCCCGGTTAGGGGTCGCCACAGCGGAACTCCGGTCTGCTAATGATTGGCAGCAGATTTTTACGTGCCGAGTTGCCAGCTCTGATGCACAACCTTCAATGAAGGTACGCCCATTCATGCATATCTCCACACAGATGATGCTCTAGCTGAGAATCGAACGGGACAACATCTTACTGTGAGGCGACAACGCTACCGCAGCACCACCACCGCAGTCTGATATCTTTGTTAGTGAAGATATTAAATTATTTTTTAACTTATATTTGAAATAATTTAAATTTGTAAATACAACTTTGACATTGTTAATGTGGTTATAATGTGTGGAACTTTCTGGTTAGATGTCAGATATTTTATCTACAATAGACATAGACCACTTGGTAGCTGATTTTATGAATCATTTCCTAGCACAATGTGTTATAAAATATTATACAATAAAAAGATATTAAAATGCAAAAATGTAAAAATGCATGTGTTGACCAAGCAGAGCATTCAGTATGCCCATTGTAAATCCAGCATTGCCTACATGAACAAAACTAGGTAACTGTAACTATTGCAAACAAAAGCTAGAATCACAATGTTCTCTGCTTTGCTAAACATAGAAAAGAAATACAACTACAAAGAGATGGAGGATAAACTTCTACCTCCCCAAAGGCAAAAAAACAAAAAGCTAGTCAAAACGTATTTAAAAAAAATATATACAACTCACTGTTGTTATCCTCAAATAAACAATAGGACACAAAAGCACTTCTGAGTTCCAAGAAAAAGATGTGGGGCATGAACATTGACACATACATGTCCAGTCCATTAGGATACACCATGAAGCTGTCTCCAGTCATGGAACACAGCAGAAAAAGACAAGTAAAACAAGAAGCTCAGATGTACAATGCCTTTCCTTAAAAAGGTAACTTCTTACTTTGAAATAATAGCAGTAATCAACCCTGTGTGTAGATAATGCTGGTATATTCATGGCTGGCTTACCAATTTGATCATTCAGGCTTTGTCATTATGATTAAATCACATCAACCATGAGTAAACCCAAATTGCCTGTGCCCAGTCATAGATTATTTCTAAATGTTGCTGACATGTCCTACCAGTTGACCACTTTTTCTATCCAGCTTTCTGTCAAGATTTCTCTTTCCACCTTTCCACTAATAATGACTTCCTCTCTACTGCTTGCCTTTTGCTAGCGGTTTCACTCTTCTGAGAAATGTACTCTTTGTGTCTGTTTGTTATAGAATGGGGTTTGACAGTCATCAGTTCTAGGTGTACCTGTGCACCCAGTGCTTTGTCATGTTAGTATCTTAGCAGCTGTCAATGCTGTCAGCCAGTGTGCACCAGCTGTTGTCTGCACTTTTAGCTAGGATGCAGCCTATACTGTTTCCAACATTTTCTATCGAGGAACAGGATGAGTAAAACTTTCAGCATTACAATTTTGGAAGTTAGATGGATGCTCAACATTGATGATGCATTCTTTGTGTCAGATACTGCTCTGGCAAACATACATGTCTGCCATTCTCACTTTATTAGGACATTCTGGACCCACATGTGGCTCTGTACCTGTTACTTGTGGCTTTCTGGCAGTTTACAAATATGATTGTCATTAGGCTGTGATTTATGAAAACAACTGCTGTCAGCGCAGTGCCCATTACAATTTTACCATTTTCTCCATTGTGGTACATGCTTAAAGAATGTCAGTGGGATATACACTCTGCAGAAAATAGTGTGACCATCTTGCCCCATTCTGGCACTGAATATTGTTTCTCCAGGTTTCACGTGTACTCTACAGGATTGCACAGCCTCTAGCCTACTGGCAGCCCCATCCTGGCAGTAATGGGTGCCTTCCAACCCCATATGAATGATCAGAGCCTCCAGTCTACTCTCACACAGCTTGGCAGAGACTGATATCACCATTCCATTGATAATTAGCATCTGTGCTAAAGTCAGTCACCAAGCCTGGCATCAATCAGTGAGACATTCTGACTGCCATCACATAACCACTCAGGAAATTAATCTCCATCTGTCTTCACCACCCATCCTGACAATAATCAGTGGCCTATCAGTAATCAACTACCCTAACTTGTATGTTATTGATAGCTTCTACAATCTCCAACTCCCACTGACAAGGCCAGTGATTGTTTCAGGTATATTGATATATGCTATGGCTCCTCCTACTAATAAACATGCTTTGTTGTGTGATGCTTACCTTCCACAGAGAACAGGGGCAGGTAAAATGTGCTTATGTATAGTGCAGAACACAGCACATGCTAATGGGACACATTATGATTCTATCAAGAAATACACATCAAATGGGTCAGACTAGGTATATGTGGTAGTAGTACAGACATCCAAGTTTTAAAAGTCACACTGTCTTTAAACACTCATACACAAGCCCTCATCTTTCCATGCTTTTAGAACTAAAGGCATCTAACCTTAAAGCACTGCTGATGTATGTAGCACCCAGAGACTAGAGAATAGAAGAGTCTCATCACTATGAATAGCTCAGAATTTGGCTCAGATACTTTTCACAAGTTCTTAATACTCCTCAGAGGTTTTTAAAGTCTCATTTCTCATTTATTTTTCATCAATATCCAGATATTATGGGGAAAAGTGACAAAAGAGGCTTCTCTATGTAGTTTGTCTGTCCTTTGTAAATATTATACTGGTGGCAGAAGAATTTGAACTGCTGCTACAGGACCAGAACTGAAAATGCTGTGCTTATAAATACTTGCTGCAACAGCTTATGATTAAGTACACTGATCTAAGTTACATTTTAGTCTTGCATTGGGAAATTATAAATATATCATCTGAATGACAGCAGTAGAGCAAACAATCATTGGTTGTTAGTACTTTGGCAAGATGTATCATCCTAAAAGAATCCACTGTAAAGGAACAATAGCATTGACATGGGGTAGACAGTATATGGTACACTGTGATGGGGGAAAATGCAATTTCAGCCTAATCCTAGTTCTGTCACATTTCATTCCAGTCTCAAACAATTAAAAAAAAAACAGGAAGATAAATAATCTCAAGTTTAGAATAACTTTTAAATTGCATAATGTTTACACATTCCTGATTCAATGACAATTCTACATGTAATACATACACTAACATTTCCAAAAAGGAGGAAAAAATCACCCCACAGTAGTTATGGAGAGAGATGAGATGTGCAGCCATGAACTGGAACTACTCACTGATAGAGAGACGATGCATCTGTGCTACTGAAAAATGGTAGATTGCAAATGTAACTACATTATGGGGTTGAAGTGTAAAATCTAACCAAGATGACAAGCATGGCAGTTCAGATTTTTACATAAAATAACACTGACAGGCTAGCAGGCAGTTGATATCTTCCTTCCTCACATGTAGTTTTTCAGATTTGATTTGCATTATCGCCATATCGTCATAGTGCTGTCATTCTTTACTGCCAAAATGCTTAACTATATAGCATGTAGTTCAAAATCCACCTCTGTATACCTACAGCCACAAAATGTAGTCTGACCAGGCAAAAACAATACACATACCTCTACGTTCGCCATGAGCAAACAGAAGCAATTTGGAAATGGAAGCAAATCTTCTGTAAGTAAAGGGAACTTATCAGAATGGTAAAAAAGTTCATGCAGTTCATGCAATATACAGAGAAACTGGACTAGAATAGGTGTATATCAACACTGCTTAGCTCGAAACATGCCATGTTTTATTACATCACTGTATTTGCAAGTGGTAAACATGTATAACAGATCAAGTAATAGCCAAAGACATAACATTTGGTTCAAAATATTGTTACTGAAATGATTACTTTTTTGATTTTGATGAAGGGATAAATAATGTAAACAATTACTTGAATAATATATACATCTCTCTCTCTTTCTCTCTCTCTCTCTCTATATATATATATATATATATATATATGCTGGCTTAGTGTTCTAGAAGTTTAATACTAGTGCCAGATTTGTTTGCAAAAGACCTATGACTTACCAATTCCACAAAATGGCTGCAGACAGTCCCTATGCAGCTATCTACCTCTTCCACTCTTCCTCAGAGTTGTTCTTTTCTGCAGGCTACCCTTTGACACTGCTGCTGAACTACACTGCAGCATTTCATGTGACAGATGCTTACTCATTCAGCCTTAAGACACTTCAGATGCCATCATACACCTTTCCTCATTCTGTGTTTTCTCCTTAGTGCTATTTCATGTTCTTGCACCATGATAACGTAAAAAGACCATATCATAAGCCTTTCCCTCTCATTTACCAGTGACATCCTGTGTAATGATCTTCAACATATCCTTTCCTTCTTCCTAATTTAACAGTTGTCCACTGCACACCCTCTACCAGCCTTATGTCTTTACGTATCTAACCTCCAAAGAGTACAGCACTGCTGATGTTTGCCTTGAGTTTGTTTTTCTGCCTAGTGTATACAAACCATTTTACTAAGACACACTGTTTTTATCTCCACTCTAGCTGAACTTTCCCTATACTTATAAACTACTTAACTGGAATAGAGGGGCTGGTATTCAGCAAGACATTTATAAAGGATCCTTGTTTTTTCATCTTTTCACAGCAAAATGTCTTGAAGTAAATGTAGACAACAATATATCCTTCATTGCTAGGCATTTCTCAGAAATGTCATCTGCCATCTAAGTTGTATGTATAACTCTGCAGGTGACAGGCAGTCCGATCCAAAATGGTGGCTTTTACTGAGCCGGGGCAACTTCATCTATCTGGATCTTTAAGTATTTTTTTTCCAAATGGACTGTGAATGTTTTTAGTTTTTATGTTACTGTTAATAAAAGTGACCACTTCTGAAGTAACAGTTGAATTGTATGGTATAGTACAACTTTACTGGTTCTATCATCAGTTCCCTTTTGCTGTTCTTGGTGCCTGGTTTACATTCATGGTTGCATTTACACTGCTGCAGTACTTGTATAACAAACCCACATTCTGAGTTGCCTGCCATCCTTCATGCTGCTGCCATTGCTTCTCAGGTCATTTGTTCCTGGGATCCGTTGGCATTTTGAATGCATTTGCCCTTGTCTTATTGTAACATTGTTACAACAGGTTAGCTTTTAGACTGTGTATGACCTTGTTTTGGAAGACTGGGAAGTTCTAGGTTATGCTACTGCTACAATGTGGTTTTTGTTTAAGCAGATATGAGTCATCAGAATTATTAGACCTGGAGACATATGGACCTGCTTGCAGCTTTAGTATGATCGCAACTAGGTCTAGACTTTAATGTTTCAATAACAGGGCTGTGATATCTAATTTGTAGACATTAGTTTTGTCATAAATAATTAATTTTGTTAGGCTTCCTTCAGATTTTTTTTATAATTACATTAGTTTTATGTTTTGATTGCTTATATTTTTGGAACTGGATTTGATGACTGTTATTTTAAGTTGTTTGAATTGTATTATTTATTATTAGGTTTTACTCAGAATACATCTACTTAGGGTAATGCTTCACATTGCACTGAATTTCATTTTATATATCATTATTTTCAGCTGCCGCATTTCAGTTAGACTATTGTAAAGTGCTTTGGATTAAGCATTTAAAGAAAACTGAAGCTGAAGCTAAGGTAGCAGAAAGCAAGGAAGAGTGACATCACTGTATAATTGTTTCTGACAGTGACAGCTAATAAGAGCCATCAAAGCTGTAAATGTTACAGCAGAGTAGAAAATATAATCATTTTGATTTATTCGCTCACTCTCTTTCATCCTAAAAAAGCAAGTGTTGCATAGCCAATGCAATGCAAAAAGTCCCATCTCAGCACAGTTATAGACCTAGTTTTAGCATAACATTCAACAATTAGCAGAGAGAGATGCAGCCCTAACTGCAACCCATGTGACTGGGGTTTGATTAGTGGCCCCAGCCAAAAACATTGGGAAGCGTACACTATGTACACTGTAGCATAGATATAATGAGCTGGTCTCTGTCAGCTGATCAAGTTTTCAGAAACTTGAACTCCATATGGTCGAGACCATATGATTGAGTTTTTGAAAACTCAAAGCTTTTGAATAGAGATGGCTATATAGTGAGGATCGGGAAATATACCCTTTTCCTCACTGTAGTGCGGTCTTGGAGTTGGTATATATAATTTGCAACAGGTGTGCAGGGTGCATCCCCCACATGGGAGGTGTAGGGGAGTTTCCTTCCCTGCAAAAATGTAAAAAAGGTAGATTTTTGTGGGGGGTTTTTTTCTGATGTTCGAGTTTACACAAATTTTATCATATGGTCTCTTTGATAGTTTTTTCTTGTTTCCGAAAAGTCGATCATCTGACATAACCCTAAACAGCTACCAAAGCACACAAGTGCAGCCTAAACTTTGCTAAAAAGATAAATAATGCATTTTATTTAAATGTAAATTTGGGGAGAGCAACCAACAAAAGGCATACTGTATGGGGGAGAGGCTTGATTCAGAAAGTTGACTTTAAATTGTAGCTTTAACTGACTGTAGGTGAATTAGTGGGCTGCATTGACCTACTGCTAAACACAGCTGCATTTGGCAAATAATTAAATTAACCCACTTGCTTCTTAACCTGTGCCAGGACTGGAAAAAATACCAGTGTAGAATCCTCAAAATACAGAAACATTCCTACAGTGGCCCAGGCCAGGCCCAGGGGGAGGATGGGCCCCCCCTGTTGTACAAGGAAGTAACAGGCCACAAAAATCACAAAAACGGATAGGCCAACGAACAGCCATAAAGACAATAGAGTGGACTATTGAGGATAAGAAAGAAATGATGTATTGTTACTATTATGCAAAAAAGCTCAGAATTTCCAGACACAAAATATACAAAAAGATTAAGAGAGAAATCAGAGGAAAGAAAAATACTTCTACAAGAAAAACTGTCAGAAGCTTCAAATAAAAATTTGTGTTCACTAATACAACAGATTTATGAAAAGCATTATATAGACCAAGAAACTTTGAGCTGTTTGTAAAAAGAAGCATCAGAGGAAGTGCAAAGATATAAACAACAAAACCTAGAGATATTTGAAAAGTATAAAAAAGACATGGGAAAGAAAGAGAGATTTGATCTTCTTCTTTGTTAGGGGTCACCACAGTGGATCACCTGTCTGCTCATGATTGTCAGTGGAGTTTTATAGTGTTGAGTTGCCAGCCTGGCACCCAACCTTCCACAGAAGGCACACACACACACCTAGGGTCAATTTAGAGTGTCCAATCCACCTACAGCATGTCTTTGGGATGTGGGAGGAAACTGGAGCACCTGGAGGAAACCCATGTGACCACAGGGAGGACATGCAGACTCTGCACAGAAGGCACCCCAGCCGAGGATTGAACCAGAGAACCTCTTGCTGTGAGGTGGCAATGCTAACCACTGCACCACCGCGGCCGCCCTTAAAAGAAAGAGATTTGATATGGTGCAATACTTATGCAAAGTCAAAAGCCAAATTAATCAATACAAAAAGCAGTCCCAAAGATATTTGAAGAGAAATATAGGCAAAGGCATCCAGATATGGAAAATTTCACAATAAAAAATAAGATCTCAAAGGGGGAATGTAGAAAAGATTAGTAAAGTAGAAGTTAAAAAAGTAGCAGTTAAAGTTATGGAATGCTTGCAAAGTAAAGGATTTGGTGTAGAAGGTCTAGCACAGGTTACAACACAACATGATGGAATGAGTCCCAAGAGTAAAGAGAAACAGGAAGATCAGGAGACACCTGAAGAAGAACTATGGACATGGGAAAGAAAAAGAGATTTAATATGGTGTAATATTTATGCAAAGGAGATGCAGTATGTTTCAACAAAAGCTAGAGAAAGCAAAACTAATCAATGGAAAAAGAGCAGAACCAAAGATATTTGAAGAGAAATGCAGGCAAAGGAATCTGGACATGGAAAACTTTACAACACAAAAAATAAGAAGACAAAGAGGAAAAGTAGAGAAGATTAGTAATATGCCTTTGAGCTTCAGACTTAATATCTTCCAGGAAAAAGATGCTAATACAACACCTGTTATTCTTGCAACCTCTTAAGTATACAAAGCTAGTATTTAAAAACTGTCCCTGAGTTTCAGACTTTGCTCCTTTTACTAACAGGGTAGGAGGTATGCACAGGGGGGGGGTCTTCTGCTCACACCATCTTTAATCTGTTCTTGAAAAATCACTAGCCTGCTCTCTTTCTTTTGGCGGATATAAGCTTTTATGTTGCACAGGCAACATTTTTTGAGGTTGGTCCTTAATGTTGCAACTACCCCTGTGACATGTATTGGGATGTGGACAAAGATGATTCCCATTGTTAGAATGGTAGCAATTTGTGAGTATTTTTATATTCAGTGCAATACTTTCTGAAGTTGCTATACTATGCTTTACATAATTTGTGTGTATGGGAGGTTCTGTTTCTAGCTGTTTTAGTTTGGAGAAGGCAGATAGGTCAGCTTTCCTTATAGTGATCACTGAAGTATACAGGATTTAATACTTTGTCTGTAAAAGCAAAGGTCCTGAAAATCAGTTCCAGCTGTGTGTGTGTGTGTGTGTGTGTGTGTGTGTGTGTGTGTGTGTGTGTGTGTGTGTGTGAGTGTGTGTGTGTGTTTGATTGAGAGAGAATGGACAAGCTAGCTATTTTATGTACATATAAGTGAGGGGTGCTGCTCTGTCCTGTTGTAGTTGTTACAAGTGCAAACTTGGTTTCCTATGCAGGTAGCTGAATAAAAGGTTCATAAACAGCTATAAGACTTGCAGACAGTGTAGGAGACTCACCAGAATTTTACCTTATTTTAGCTTTGTTTCTGTGGGTTGACCCCTTGTAAAGTTGCTGGGGTCAGTTCTTGGAGCTTCACCAAGGAAAACACATACATGGTTCTTTTGAGTGTGAAAGCTCTTTATTAGGCAGATACGTGCTGCTTAGAAGACTTGAGGTTTACGGTGCTGGTACATGGCTCTTTATTGTATAACTAGTTGGCGAAGTTTAGTAGAGTAACTGCCCTCATGATTATGATGTATGGGTGTGCTTAATCTAATTGTAAAGAATACCCCATTTTTCTGACTGGGGTGCAGGTGGCTGTGTTTGCAAAAAATATAATCAGTAAGAGGAACATGGATACTTGTTATTAAAAGGTGGCACCCTTCTCTTGAAATAAATTGAGATCTACCATCTTTTGAGGATACAAAACATTTTTAGCAAGTCATTTTTTAAAGGAAATTACAAACATGCAAAGAGATAGGTTATGTGTTTTAGAGAACAACATTGTTAGTTCTGAAAGACTGGAGAGGTCCTGGGTATCCTTTTAAAAATGTTTTTCTGGAATCCCTTAGTTGTCTTATTTCCTTAAGATTTGAAGTATATGAGGAGGTCATCTAAGTTCTGCAGTGCTTTTGTGGATCTTCATCAGATCTGCCTTTTCCCCCTTGGGTCAGGCTTAAGAGGGAGCATTAAAATAAAATATATAAAGAATTATTCGTAACAAAATAAGTATTTGTATCATAAATTACAACCTGTAACTGAATGGTAGTGATGTTGTACTTTTATTATACTTTATATTTTACAGTGTCATTTTAAATCATAGTAGATAGATCAAATCTGTTGAGCCACTGTCTTTCATAATGGGTTGTATCTAGTTTAAAAATGCTGACTTCCTTAGTGGGTTGTGTTAAGAAATTATACACTGTCATCTGTGCTAGCATGTCTGGCTGAGGTTTTGTACATAATTTCAGACTGACCTGTGTATTGTATACCAGTGCAACTAGCTATGATATCGTAAATCAGTTCTTACATGTTGATTTGTAATCTGTTTGTACTTTGCACATAATGTTTTAAAGACTTGAACAGGGTCCTTTTATATTTTTAACTGTACATGTTTGTGAAGAAAGATTCTAAAGGCAAACTGTCTCATATTCAGCTGATCTGCAGATGATGTCATAAGAATGCTGACAGTTGCTATATGTTACTGTCAGAAGCTGAAAGACAGGAAGGAACTTTAGAAAACAGCTGTTGGTTGATTTTCAAAATATGAAATGAAAATTAGAACTGGAACAGTTATGACAGTTAGGCTAGTCTATAAAGGAGCCTGCTGAAGACAGTCAGTTGTCAGTTATAACTGTGACTTGTTCACAGATGTGCTTTGCAGTGGATACCCAAAAGGACTCACTCAATAAGAGCTGTAAGCTTGCCTTTGTTCTATTGTAATAATTTAGTTTAGAGAAGGGATAGTGTTCTTTAGTCAGATAGGAAATTATAACTAATCAATTAGACAAGTTAGAGTTTTTCTGAATGTTGGATTTCTATCATTCATTATTGATTTCATTTTCATGGTGACTGAGTTCTGTTTGTTTATTGGAAATTACTGTTTTGTATTTTAAACATTTTGCTCATTACTAAATATTTATATTAACTTACATTGTGACTGGTCAATCAGTATTTTTCTTTAGTGATTTCAGAGTGTTTATGCTTGCCTTGATAACTTCCCATGCCAATCCAAAGCTTGGCTGCTTACATTTTAATATCTAATTTTCATAAATGGACATCCCTTTAAAAGGCATGAAGCCACTCTGATTGGTGTCAGCATTACCACATTATTTTGGTTAAGGGACACAGCCAGAAATCTGTGTCAGGCTTTCCCAGAAGTGTTTGAATGTGTGAGATTTAATTTATTTAAGTGTAAGTGTATCAGAGGTCTTAAACTGGTACACATTGCTCTGGAGGGTGTAATAAGGCGTTACAATAAGGGTGGACCAAAGTATACAGTCCAGTCCCAGGCTATCGAGCATGTACCTGTTGTGCTCTTAGGGGATTTGTGGAATATTACTCCCGTTTAAGTGACAGCCTCACATTGGAGTCAGTATTGAGGATTGAAGCTCCTTAGTTACTGACCCAGGATAGTGGGAGACATCACCTTATTTGGGATATTATCTGGATGTCACATTTAATTGGTGCCAGCAGTGTGGGATTTTTAATTGGATTTCAGTAGCCTGTGGGTAGTTGTCATTAGGGTGTGCACTCTTAACAGCCACAAAGTAAAGATACAGAATCTCAGTCCACCACAGTTAAATTTATTTGTAGTTAGTTAATTATGGATAGCAGGAAAATATGTCAGCAGAATAGTACAGCAAGATGACAAAGAACCAATTGGCCAAGGAGTATGAAGCCAGAGGACTGCTGCATGCCAACCTGACTAAGGAAGCAATGATTTCAGCCTTAGTTACAGCTTCAGCTCAGACCAGATGTTTGGAGGATAACCAGTTTGGTATTGGGGATGTGCAGCCTGCAGACACAGGAAAGTCCACCTTTTCTTTTGTTTTGCAGACCTGAGAATCTGTCTGAAGATAGAGAAACTACACCTGGAGGCTGAGGAAAGTAGAAGCAGTGTCAATATGAACCAGAGGCCAGATGACTGGAGACTGAGGAGAGACTGCTTCTGGAGGCCAAACAACTGGAGAACGAGGAGAGAATGTGACTTCTGGAGACTGAGGAGAAGCAACATCAATATTAACTGGAGCCCAAACATCTCAAACTGGAATCAACAGTGAGACTGCACCTGGAAGCCCAATGATGGGAGGCTGAGGAGAGACTGAGACGTTTAGAAGCTGAGGAAAATGAGGCACAGCACCAGCATGAAGTGGAACTTCTTACCCTTTGAGAGGGTTATGGTGGTAATGGGGAAGGGAATAACTGGACTCCAGAAGGTGTAAAGGTTAGTAAACTTTTTCCTCAGTACAGGGATGGGGATGACATTTATAGTTTTATCCATATATTTGAGAGGGTATGTACACAGTATGATGTTGACCATGAGTTCTTGGTTCTGCTCATGATTGCCCTACTCCAAGGTAAAGCTGCTCAGGTCAGATATAGACTGTTTGAATTATGTTAAAGTTAAGAACTGTCTTCTAGATTGTTTTAAACTAACACCTTGGACTTATAGAAAAAAGTTTTGTGCACACAGACAGAAGGCAGATGAAAGTGTATGTGATTATATTGCTGATTTAAGTACTTACTTTCACAGATGGGTGAGTAGGTGTCAGGTCACCACTTTGAGGGACTGGCAGACCTTTTGGTGAGGGAACAAGCTCTCAGTACTTTGCCTGATGACATGTAAATCTGGTTAGCAGACCGAGAGTGTAACACTGCGGAGTAGTTGGGAGAAAAGGGATCTCTACTTAGCAAGCAGAGCACCAATGCATAAGAAAGGGATACCCAGTGCTGCACATGGACATAAGGGAACCTATGGGGGCTGTCTAAACCACTCCAACAGAGTACACCATTGACAGGGGAAACTACTGGTCCAAGTATACGGTTATGGATTAGATATGTCAAGTGTAACCAGAGGGGCCACATAGCAGTCAAATGTCCATTGAGGCAAGGTGAGAAACAAAAGGCGAGGGAACCAGCAAGGGGTGATAACAAACTCCCAGTGGTAAGTTGTTTGGAAACAACAGGAGTGCCACACTATCACCAAAATTGATATCCTATCTTAGTAGATGGTAAACAGGTTACTGCCAAGAGGAACACAGCTTCTGATATAACCATTGTGAGGCCTGCAGTGGTCAGAGGACAGCAGTACTTGCTTGGATAGTCCACTTCAGTCAGATTTTTAGGAGGGACCCCATTCCAAATACCTTTGGCTAGGATTAATTTTGACTGGGAGGGTGGAACAGGAAGCAAGCAGGTAGGTGTGTTTGAGGATATTACTGCAGATGTCCTGAAAGGGCATGACTTTGATGATGCAGTACCTTGCGTACATGTAGTGACATGCAGTCCAGCTTGGAGATAGGCATGTAAGTCCCATAGCCTGGGGGAGACCCAGACAGATCTCATACCCAAAGCTGGGACTGGTGTGGTGGCTGTTTCAGAGAAGGAGCTATCCTGTCTCAGTACATCTAAAAGTGAGTCACAGCTGTTGGTAGGTACTATGTTCTCTTGGACACGGTGACTGCAAGGACAGAGGTGAGTGATAGTACTCAGATTGACAGTGAGGTACAGCTGTTGGACGTTACTAGGCTTCCTGTGGATGGGGAGTGTGGAAGAGTCATAAATATAGAGTTGAGACCATCTCAATTTATGGACCCTACATTCCAAAGCTTGAGAGAGATGGCTAAGGAAGCACCTGAGGCTCAAGGAAGATGGGAGTCTTTATACAAGAACAAAGGTTTTTCATATAAAAAGTGGACTTCTAAAGGAGGGCTGGAAGCACGGGCACTCACAGGCAGGTGCAAGGGGGTGCACTTGCACCCCCCTGGAACTGGCTGGCCGAGAAATTAATTTAAATAAAAAAAAGTTTTTTTTTTAAAGGGCGTTCCTCTTTAAGAATGCCCTTTGCATCACGTCCAGTCGCACAGACGCAACAGGTGTTTGCGACCTGTTTTCATCTTCTGTGTCTGTGCGCGACTGATGGTTTACATCCTTTTCTTTCACGCCTACTGGAGATTTGAATTCAAGAGGACGTTCGGACTGCGCCGATGAATGTAAAAGTGAAAGGTAGTTGTGTTATGCCACATGATATTACAGACAGAAGCATTAGAAATGAATAGTGTTAGGTTTCCACATTTTGGCAATGCATTTTTTTTTTTTTATTGCTAGCAACAATATCAACAAACTACTGGAAGGCAGATTCAAGGACATTAAGTATGGCTAACCCAACAACAAAGCTAAGACCTAGTAATTGGAGTCAGATTTAGCCAGATTTGATAGCATATATTTTGCAACAACTTTTGAAAAACCATAAAATAAACAACAATCCCAAAGCATATGCAACCAGTTCCCCACAACACCCCAGGTAAATCTACAACCTGGTGAGTGGTGAAGAAAAGTTGTGATATACCTTCCTAAGTCTAGATATCATTTTTAAAACTGTTGGGTCTTACCAAATACATTTTTTTTCTTTTGAGTTAATAATCCCATAGTTCAATTTATTTCATGTTAATTTGTACAAGGTGTCATGTTTAACAGCTTGCATCCAATTTGCCATGAAACCCGGGTACCATATCAATTAAATGCTCATTTGCTTTAGGGAAAAGATGCACCCTATAATATTAATCCTGTATATAGGAAGTAGTAGCATGTCTAATTCTAGCAAAGCTATCAAGATCGGCTTTCTTAAAATAAGCAATATTATAAGTTCAGTGTATGCCACAGGGCATCCATTTTAATTCAGAGTTTAATATTTCTTGGTAGACAACATTTATTACCATCCCATTATGCAGGCTTCTTTTTATATCCTTTCTACTGTGTTTCTTTTTCCCTAGATCAGCAATTCAATGAAGAATCTTCCAATTTTGTTTAGCTAATATAACAAAGCATTCACTGAAATGAAAGTATAATAAAGCAGTTACTATCAACATAAATTGCAAAAAGCTGCCAGTGCTATGATGATGGAAAAGTGAGTCTTGTTTGTTATTCCACTGGTCATGTGGACACTTTATTTTAATGCTTTTTTTCTATAATAACAATTGGTTAAAATAATTCTGTGAGGAATTACATAGCCATTAGGATTAAAGTTTCAAAGTGACAGCTAGATGTCTTACTGCATTGCTTTGAAATTAAGTTGATGTGACTTCAATTTTACAACTTAAAAGGCACAAAAGAAGTACAGAGAACAAACTATTATAACAAGGAGTTGCAGTAATAACAGACTTACAGCCCGTGATTAACAACTAACTTTCCTTTTAGTGAATCTCTTGTGGGCAAGCAATAGCTCTCACCTGTTATCTCCAGCATGAGGGAACTACTAACTAACTAACTAACTAGGGGACTAGAGTAACCATTGACAAAGAGGCTCTGTACCATTGAGACCTTTTAAACACTATTTGCATTCATTTTCTGAAGAATAAGAAATGTATAATTGTAATTCCCAGCACTAATTAAGGACTTACCCCCTCACACTATTTTTTATATTTTTTGGGCAAAATCAAAGAAGGTACATTCAGCCTAATATAGAAAATCTTAGGGCTGATTTCATGTTATGGCATAGAAATGTGTTGAATTACAAAAAAAAGTGACTGGAGCTGCTCTGTAAATATAGAGTACTGCCGACTGAGGTATATCTGTGGTAAAAGAAAAATCACCACATCATAAGTAAGAGCATGTAAAAGGAGGCATCTGTTACTGCAACTACACGGGGATACATCGTTGCAGACCCGTCAGCAGGAAGAAGAGGATGCAGTCAGTGACAGCAATGTTGACATATATAGTCATAGTTCACTGTACTTTGCAAGTGGCCCGTTGGACCTTAAGTAATGTAGATGTATTTAATTTTGAAGTGTATTCTTGTCACCCTCATGGTTATTCTAAGTTTTGAACATATATATAGATGTGGAGTATTTACCTTTTTCAGTCAGCCTATTCCATAATATTGGAATCATTTGTGTAATATATTGACCCATTTTACTGCTTTATCATGACCAAGTATAAAACACAGCCATCTGTCTCTTCTACCAGCATATTGTGGGTTTAATAAGAACCCTAATTCTTAATGTCAGCTTTAAAAGTTAAAGTTTTCTCCTCTAGCATCTGTAAAAAACAATTTGCAATTTAAGATATTGCAATCTGCCAGTGAAAGTCAGTCTTCTAATAACTGTAACCATTTTGTATAATGGCTTTGTACCCATCCCAAACATTTAGTTTCACCCATAGTGAGGGGTCATTAACACAATTTGAATTTTGTACTTGGTCTAATTGCTGTTATGTTTCACACTTTAAGAATAACATAGTTTCTAAAACTGATAGTACTATACATTTTACACAGTTGTAAGAAACCTCCAGCACAATGGAAAAGGCCCAAAGAACACAGGAATTATTGCTGGACCATTAGAGCTGTCTATGCAGTATGAAGTTAAGAACCAAAGTATGCGGCAGTAGGATTTGTCACCGGGTGTTGAGCAGCATGACCCATAAGGAAAGGATGCAAATCAGTAAGCATAATGAAACTCTACACCAACTAGAAATGTGTGGAAGTCTGTCTAAATTTCTGCAGCTTCCCACAGCACAATAACCAATGTAGTACTAGAATCCAGGTTGAACAGAGCTTTGGTTCTTTCTGTCCTATTCACCCACCCCTTGAACTTGAATGATGATGAGGAGGAACTTAACTGCTTCTGTGAGCACACAGTGTTTTGCACAGTCATGCACTCTTTCCATGACATTCACATCTACAGTCGGGGTTCAAAACTTGGCCATACTCTCAATTGTATAGGTTATTGCAGAATGTCCAGATTTGTCATCAATTTTTGGTGAAAGCCTGTTTAAAAAAAAAAAAGCTCCACAAACAAAAAACATTGCAGAAATGCAGTAACTGAAACATCTAACAATATCAAAATTGCACTCCAAAATAATGTCTATAAAAAATGGCAAACAGAATACAATAAGTAGTTTGAAGAGGAACCCCCCCCCCGCACCCTGATGTAAATCTGTTATATATACTAACTCAGTTTGCATAAAATTGGACAAAGGGGAAAATATGCTGTCACAAAAGGAAATACTGACAGCCCAGATATCTGGAATTTTGAAAATAATTTTATGACATTTGTGAATATTGATATGATTCATACAGAAGTGTATGTGTTAAGGTGTAAAGTACTGGGCAAAAATGTAACACAGCATGCCCTGCCAGCTTAGAATAGAAATGTATATAAACTATTGTAATTGTGTAAATGTATATGTTTTAACAATTGAAACTAGAACATAGTTGTGTCCTAGTTGCCTGTTGCACATTTGTGTTGCATGTTGCGAGAGAACGATACTGTCCATTTTACTTTTTTTTTATGGGGCTGCTATCACCCATTAGGGATAGAGTGGCATCTGCATCCATGTTAACTACTGCCTGCCTGGAGGTGGCCTTACCGAAGGTATAACTGCTGTCTGAATTAATTTTGGCCTGTCAGACGTCACCCAATTTCTGTAGTAGTATGTAGTACTTCTGCTCTGCTCCTGTGTCCACCCCTTGTTAGAGAGCTGTACCACAACAACTGTTAACAATTAGTTCCAGCTGGAGTGTTATGATGTACACCTGAACTTTTTGCGGTCTGCTGAAATACAAGCCTGCACCAGATTGCGTTGTGCTACTGTTTTCTATCTGTGCATATCTGAAATGTTTACATGTAGTTACTAGTATTTTTATTTAAAGTATGTATGCACCCTAAGTTCAAAAGTTTTCAGACACTGTGGGATTGGGAGCTTCTATAACTTCAATTGTGCTACGTATAAATAATTTGGTTTGAAATTTGGAACACTTTTTATTGGACTTTGTCCTGATGTGACAAGACATTGGCTGCTGGTTAAGTTTTATAATTTGTTACTCTTTCTGAATAAATATATTTTAGATTTTATTTTCTTAGAATACCACGCTGCACTCAAGTTTAGAGATGGGTTAGTATTTGTAATAGTAAACTTTCAAAATATGAAATGTGGTGACGTTAGATCTGTTTATTTTATTAAACATAGGGTTTTGTTTATTTAGTAGTTGTTGCCTGACCCTGTTGAAGGTGAAGCTCCAGTAAGTGCATTGTAAAACCCATCTTGGCCAAATAAAGCTACTGATTGCTTCACCTCTGTGTTCCAGCTTCTGCCCATATGCAGTTGGTTAAACAGGAAATGGCAAATAGAATATTTTGTAGTACTTATCAGGAGAATTATGTTGTGCTGTTTGCATTGTTGTCACATCTTCAAGGAGTGCTGATTTTTGCTGGTGATCTACCTTAATTGATAAGGAAGTCCCAAACAAATATTTTTTTGGAGAGTGGCTAGCATTACAAATCACAGGACGTCAGACCAAAGAGGGGGAGTTGTTGTTGTTATTAACTGTTTTTAATTACTTCTTACTTTGAGGCAGAAATCTGTTTTCTTAGTAGATTAATAGATATTTTAATGAAGTGTTGCATTGGTCGCATTCAGGATGGATTAGCATTGTCTTCTGCAAATAGTTTTGATATTGCAAAGTAACTCCCAAAGAGACAGTGTTCTTGTCACTACAGGATGTTTACTAAGGTGAGAGTATGCAAAGAACTACATATATAACGTTATCATGGAGAACATAACATTTACTACAGGTTTAAAAAGACATGGCTTACTAATTTACAGATATGCAGAGAGACATGCACAGTATGTTTAACTGTTATATTCTGGTGTGTATGCATTTTTATTATATGCTGGAGTCTTTATTGCTGCTTATCGAGAAAAGCTGTTTTCCAGACTCTAAAGGTTAGAAAGAGGTGTTTTATACACTTCAAGGATTGTGACAAGTTATGAGCAGTTTACAAATCATAAAGCATTATCTTCTTCCCCTGTCATACTGTATTTTTATTTAATTGTTTTATCAGTTAACATTAAGTAATATGCATTCAGTTACAGAAAAGTATAATAAATTCACAGAGAGCCATTGTTTGGTTTCTGTTACATGATGTACTTTTCTTGTTTTTGAATCCACATAAAGGTCAGATTTTTTTTTTTTTATTTTACATTTGTTTACCAGGGAAGTCCGACTGGACAAAGCTGCCATTTTCAGCAGAGGCCCAGGGAGAAAAGCTCCAGAACAATTGCTAACATACTATACATAAGATATTTACGTGAGCATTGTGGTTTACACAGTTATAAAATATAGCAGATATATGATTGCATAAGATATTTACATAAGCATAATGGTTTAGACATACAATTAAAAGTATAGTATGTAGTAACATATGATTGTTCTTACAGTATGTTTAGTAGAGATAATGTTGAAGATGTACTAAAGATAAGACAAGAAAGGAAAAACTAAAAAAACACTAGCCAGATTGTCAAAGCAGGAGAATATAAACAAGTTCATGTGAGGTTCATTGACATTTTAAGGGAAACTGTGAAGACTGTGCATAAAACATATATTCCTATCCATAATTCATACCTCAAGTCTCAACCTCTTAGAGCAAAAAATCTGGACAAAGTCTAAAATGATGGGGGAACAAGTAGGGACAGATTTTAAATATTGCTCTTACAAACTTAGAAAGTTGATAGAATAATAGGTTTTGCATTAGCATGAAATTTCTGAAGGATGTGGACTCTTCAATTCAAATGTTTATCATTATTTAATGACTTCAATCCTCAGCTATTTGCCAGAAAAGTACAGATTTTAGGAAGAACACAAAAAAATATGAGGCAAAAATCTGGACGTTCTGCAAAAATCTGTTCAGTTGAGAGGTATAATGGTGCTTACTGCAGTATTAAGTTTTCTTTGCATAAATATGTACAAAAGCAAAAATCAGCTAGTGTTATGTATTTATTTTTTTGTTGTTGTTCAGGTTAGCATGATGCACTGTTAATCATTAGTGTAGCTGAAACACATCAGAAAATGTTTTTTTTTTTTTTAATCCCATACCTGACACTTGTTTTTGTTTGTTTTTGTTCAGTAACGTCATTGATAGAAGATCTGCAAGATATTGACTACAAACGTAGTAGTAGCCCATTGGATTCTTTAGGTTGTCTTATAACTTCAAAGTCAATGTATCAGACAAGAAGCGATCATTCAGATATAGTAACAATATGATATAGTTCATTACTGACGGCAATTCGTTTTCAGAATTCTTCACGTTGTAGGTTTTGCATCATTTTAAGATGCAGATAAAATAAGTTGACCTGAGCAGTGTTAATGGTGGAAAAGCGAGACGTCAGTGAAGAAACTAATGAGTCAAGATAGGGAATATAAATACTCGTTCTGTAATAACTCTCAAAATCCACGCCTACTGTGTTTGCTCAGTGTGTCGACTGCAAATCCTTGGCAACATTAACTCAATACTAAATTTATCTGCTAGTGATCTTGCCTTACTGAGAATGTCATTCCTAAAGTGTTCTTCAGCATGGTTGCGGTGCTCCTTGAATATTTCAATGAGTCTGTTGATGTGTTGTTGAGCCTCTACTATATCAAGTTGAACAGACTGAAACATCTGGGCAACAGGCTCAAGAACTGATGAGTATTTTGCAATAATGAAGAGAAAAATAAGAAATGTGCATGAAGAGCAAGCGCTGAGTAACATATGTGCATTTTGTCTGGTTTCACCAGCAGTGCTCTTCTGAAGATTAGCCTGTCAAATATTTTCTCAAAGTTCTGACTAAACACACGAATGGATTTATATTTCTCAGTCCATCATTTCTCACACAGAAGAGGTATATTTGGTGCCATTCATTGCTCGTCGTTTTGGACTGTCATGGACAAAATGAATAATCTTCTTGATAACACCAACAGCACTACGTATTTCAGGCACATCATTCAGATCATTGACTACAAGGTTTAGTCTGTGAGATGCGCAGTGGATAAAGGCTGTTTTTGGATACTTTTCACGAAACTTTGCCTGACCACCATTCTGGATACTTGCCATTATGGAGCAGCCGTCATTGCCTGTCTGAGTAATTTTTCCAGGTCTAGATCACACTTTATGCCTTCACTGACAATGACATTTGATACAGACTGTGCATCTCCCACAACAATGGAAACAAAAACCGCAAACTCTTCTTGAATACAATCATCATCAACAAACTAAATGCCCAATGACAACTGCTCAATGTCTGAGATATCTGCAGTTTCATCTGCCAATACACTAAATCCAATTGCCCTGTTTGCTGCACAAACAATCTCCTTTTGAAGTACATGTTCGTATTCTGCCAACAGCTTATTTTGCACCCTATGGGATGTGTACCAAGCATTTCCTGCAGCTGTTTCACTGTGCTGTTTCAGTATTGTGTCACCAGCTTCAATACGAAAATCTCACAAGTAACACAAATTTCCACCAGAGCCTTCTTTTCCACAGAGAAGAATGTCATGGGTTGCACAGTAAATAATGGTAGATACAACTAGATCCAATTTATTTTGGTTCTTTGCAATTTGTTTTGCTACTGCTGCATCTAGCTGCGGAATAACAGCTGTTTCTGGCTTCTGTCGTGTTCGTGTATAAGAAAGATTGGAAGCATCTTCAGTAGAACCTTTGTGCCATGATGATTGCATGTGATTTCTTGCAAGACTCATTGAAGGCATTATATTTTGTGCACACACTAGTGATGAAGCTGCCTTGCAACCCACTGTGAAGTGACTGAGGAAATAATACACAAGTTAAGCAGAGTGGGCCTTTCAAGAGAGGAGAAAATGCAAGCCATGGTGAGTACCGAGACAACCAACTATATCTGAATATAGTTATTAATAAATAATGACATGCATTTCAGTTTCGGACTTCATATTATTCAGAAAATATAATTCTAACATAAATCCTTTTATTCTAGCAACTTTCTAATGTGTCCCTAGTTTTGGGCCTTTATCCCCAACATTATAACAGGCTTTGTCCAGATTTCTTGTGTTAACAGACTGAGAGGTATGGTGTGTATGTGTGTCTGTATGTATGTATAAGAAGGAGGAAGCATACCCCTCAGCTGTCCAGGCTTTTGGAGAATGTCCAGATTTTGCCCCATATTCCTCCTAAAAAGCATTGAAGTTGCTAAATAATGACAGACATTTGAGTTTTAGATGTCATATCCTTTAGAAAAATGCATACTAACATAAATCCTGTTATTCTAGCAATGTTCTAAGTTCATGAGAGCAATATTTATAATCTGCTCCTATTTACTTTAGGCTTTGTCCAGATTTCTTACACTTAGAGGTTGAGGTGTGTGTTAAAGAGAATGAAATGCCCTAGAGATAGCAGGTGGAATTTATTTTCAAGTGCATTTTCAAGGAATTGTGAGCTTCAAGGGAAGAGTTTTACTGCTGTTCGTGCTAAGCCTGCTTAAAATGTGCAACTGTTTTGTTTAGCAAATAGTATCACTATTGTGGTATAGAATTTTTAAAGCAGCACAGCAGGTAGCATACTTGCATCTTGATACAGAGGTTCTACTCCCACAACATGTAGATTTGTATTTTAAGGGGGTGTATGTCCTCCTTTGGATGAGATGCCTAATAACTATTAACTTGTTTTTCAGCTTGCCATCCATTCCATATTGCAATATACCAGCTTACCATTTTTTTAATATAACATAGGCAATTTATTTTTCAAGGGCAGCAGGCAGTGAATTTGTAGATGAAACACTTAAATATAAAGTTGTTTTCTAGCAACAACCTCTTCACTGGTTTCAGATCTCTTTAATGTGGAATTATTCAGATGAGTTTTACTTCTGCAAAGATTCTGCATATTGATTGATATTGGTGGATTGTATGACAGAAGTTTGAGTAGAGTGGCCCTTTATGGTTGACATGTTCTGAATTGGGCTGGTTGTCATTATTGGTTCATATGATTTGTTTCATTGCTTAAAGGAAAAATGTTCAGAACTATAAATTTAAAACACACTCTAACAAGTGGTGCTGTATTATACAAGGGATATAATTCAATTATTATATAGTATAATTAATACAGTCAGGAAGGTGAATCAAATAACTTTTACATGATTCTAAAAATGTGTGCAAGGAGTCTATGATTTGAAAACAGCCCAATGGTAAACTTACCCTGCCACTGGCCAGATGCATTTTCTTTGAATGCGGGTTTCAATGTTGTTTCGGTGAGTGTGGGTTTCAAAGGTAGAGAAGTTTTAATGCTAAGTCTCTTTTCATTGTAAGACTATTGCTTTGTTTAGGTTTAGTAAATGTCTATCAGTGTTTGTGCTATAAAATTTGAAATAGAAGTTGTAAATGAAATCCAAATATCTGTAATCATTGTAGAAGTAAAGCATAAAACAGTATGCACACTGAGAGATTTGAACAGTGTCTATGACAAATGGGGAAAATAGCCAAGTATTGGGACACTGGAATGGCTGCACGGGCAGGGGGTGGGGGTGGGGCTGAGTGGGCGGGGCAGCAGAGGGGTGGGCTGTGTGGGCAGGGTGTGGGTTTGCAACCCCCTGCAAAACATCCTGCGGGCTCCCTTGGCTGGAAGGTGAGGTAGTATGGCAGTTGGTAGAGCCTAGAACCTACCGTCTGCCACTTCTACTTATAGTCCCTGATATCCCTTGTGAAGGGGATATTGAGGCAGAGGGGGAAGGTTTGTTGTATAGAAAGTTGATTCCTAAGGGAGGGCTGGAAGGTGAAGTAGTACAGCAGTTGGTAGTGCCTAGAGCCTACCATCTGCCACTTCTAGCTATAGTCTCTAATATTCCTTGTGCAGGTGATAGTGAGGCAGAGAAGGAAGGTTTGGTGTATAATGAGTGGATTCCTAAGGGAGGGCTAGAAGGTGAGGTAGTATGGCAATTGGTACAGCCTAGAGCCTACCATCTGTCACTTCTAGCTATGGTACCTAATATTCCTTTTGCAGGTGATATTACTGTAGAGAAGGTAGCAAATACTTTGCTAGAAATTTATAGCAGGGTAGCTTTTCCAAGAGAGATGCTGACTGACCAAGGTGCCAACTTCATGTCAGACCTGCTGAATTGTTTGTGGAAGAGCCATGGGGTGAAACATGTAATGACAGCCCCCTACCATCCCCAGACTAATGGTCTTGTGGAGAGGTTAAACTCTACATTAAAGACTATGCTACAGGCATTTTCAGACCAGTTTAAAAGAGCAGGAATGACCATTAAACCCAGTTAAGTGTCAGGTGGATATGGCACATGTCATTTACTTAGGACACAGGGTGGGGAGTAGTAAGACTAGGCCAGAACCTGTCAAAGTGGAAGTTATTCAAGTGTGATCAGTTCCTGTTACTAAAAAGCAAGTGAGAGCATTTCTAGGGACAGTGGGGTACTATAGAAAATGTCTGCCCATTTGTAGTGCAATGGCTGCACCCCTTACTGACCTAAGAAAAATAAATCAGATAAGGTAGTGCAGACCACAGATTGTGAACAGGCATTCCAGAAACTTAAAGAGATTTTCTGAGGGCCGCCTCTGTTAGCCAGCCCAGATTATTGTAAAGAATGTATTGTGCAAGTAGATGCATAAAATTTTGGGGTAGGGGCTGTGCTCAGCCAAGTTTCCTCAGAAGGAGAAGAGCACGCAGAGGAATATGTCCTCTCACCTCTTCCAACCATACCTTCTTTTACGTAGATCCTGCTACACAGTATCGCTGCTATACAACTATTGAATAGGCACATTCTGATGTCTGGAGCGTTTTCTTTTTTGTTTCACAGAAGCCCTGGGAATCTGACTTGTTTTGTGTAACTTTCATATATATCTTTAGTCATGCTATGTGCTTTCATGTAGTGAAGTATTATCTTATAATTTCACTGTGTTGCAAAGCCTATCTCAATGCTTAAATAGCCCTGCCTTATTGTATTTGTTCTAGCTTGCACTATTTTAATGCTGTGTCTTATCAATAGTGCTGCATACTGCATATAATCTGTGTTTTGTAAGTGCTTATCTTACCTTATTACTGTTGTAGAGCTGACTTTGTAGATGCAACTATTTATGTACCCCATATCTGTTTCTTATATAAGCTGCTTATATATTGTATAGCTGTTTTATTTTTAGTAGAAATAACTTTTATTTCTAACCCTGTACTTCCTATACTAATAACTGCTATCATCAACTCTCTGTACCTCTGCTGCCTCTGCTCCTACTCTCCTTCACTGCTAACCCACTATACCTCCCTCCTTCAGCCCCTTGTTCTTTGAACTCCCTATCTCCCTTCAAATTCACCCTTTCTCATTCTACTTCATCTCTGTGGTTTATTTCACAACTGTCTAACTCCCTATTGTGTTATCTCTCTCCCTTACCCTTTCTGCATTGTACTACCCACTACTCCTCTATCTTATCTCTTCCCCACTTCTTGCATACTTTCCACTGTACTCCCTCTGTTACCCACTTGTAACCATAACCTTCTATTTAACCTAATCCTGGATTATCTTTTCCTCTCTTTTCTACAGCTCCATACCAGAAAATTGTCTTCAGAAGATCCCCTTTCATCACTAGCCTAAGGAATAACTCCTGCCAATACCTCTGACTCTTCTCTGGAAGCTACTGGTTATTGTTGGACTTAGGTACTACTGAGGACTGCCCTTGAGTAACCTTTGGGAATGTAGGTAGCCTACACTAACTACTGTTTTTTAAAACTACCTACTTAATAACTGTACTTTCCCAAAGCTTCCCTTGTAAGTGAAACAGCAGCCTACCGTAGACCCTAACACCTTACTCCACTCCTCTGATCAACTGAGCCCTACTACCTCCACCCCCTCTACCCCCTTTTCAGCCTGCCTACTCCTATTCCTCCACTAGGTGGCAGCACCTAACACCTACAGGGCATTATATCTGGTTGTTTATTTGCCTCCTCTCCCAAATCGCTGACTTGATATCTTTTGAGCTTAGTTCTCCAAACATATCCTGGTTCCTTCACCCCTGAGCAGAATACCATTGATAACTTGCCCCTCTACTACATTTCCGATACTTTAGTTAAATTACCTCCTCATTCTCACAATTTACCTGCTTACACAGCTCTCTCGGCAGCAGTGGCTGATACTTTTTCTGCTGCTGACTCTTCCCTCTGTTCTTTCCCGCTTCGTTCGCCCTACGGGCTCACTCCGCTCCCCTCCCTGCCCCCAAATTCCACCCGCCCCTAGCACCTCTACATTCATACCCAATAGTCCCACCCCTTTCTTCCTACAACCAATTAAATCCTGTAATTCCCTCTACCCCTTCTAGAACTATCCCCTCCCTCCTCCACCTACCCACTCTCCTCACCACTTTGCCCTCAACCCTCCCACTCAAGTACAATTACAGATTCTCTGAACATGTCTAATCAATATCAACCTTTGCTACTCCTAACTCTCCTAACTACTCTCATCTCCACCTATCTCTCAACCTCCTATGAACAACCCCTTCCTTTCACTCTAACAACTCCACACAAACAAACCCTAACATCTCCTCTAGCTCTAACAATGGGCTATCTAAATACCATCCACAAAACTTTCTACCTTCAAGCTAAATATCACTGACTTTTTCATATTAAATACCCTAGTTATAGTCTAAAAAAACATTTTAACTACTACTGCAAAACTCCTCAATTTTACAACCCTATATTAATCTCCTCATTAATAGATGGCGACATCCACCCCAACCCTGGCCCTAACTCACCCCCACCATCCTCTAACTGCCACCAATTCACAATAAAACCAACACCATCCACCAAACCCCCCAAATCACTTTCAATTGCCCAATTAAATATACATAGCATTTGCAATAAAATACCACAAATTCATGCCCTTCTAGATATCCAACAGTTTGATATTCTCTGTCTAACTGAAACTTGGCTCAAACCCACAATAAAAGATAATGAAATCATCCCCCCAGGGTATAACATCCTCAGACAAGACCGCTTAAACAAAAAAGGTGGCAGGGTTGCAATTCTCTATAAAACCGGACTGCAAATAAGTAAAACAAATCATACCCTTCCATCTGACATTAATGTTGAAATAATTATTTCCAAACTTCAGCTCAACCCTCACAAAACAGTTAACATTATCTGTACCTATCTTCCCCCAGGAAAAAATCCCACTATTTTAGAAGACCTATTAAACTGGCTTTCTCTAAATCTTCTTCAAGAAACAATACTTTTAGGAGACTTTAATATTGACTGGAATTTATGTAAACATACTTATCCATCCACCCTTATTAACCTGCATGGCTTCTCTCAAATCATTAACTCCCCAACAAGAATAAATAAACTGAATAATAAAGAAAGTATACTTGACTGGATACTAATAAATAGTCCACGGCAAAAGTATACAACAGGAACTCTCCCAGATGACCTCAGCGACCACTCCCTAACATATATCATAAGGCATAAAACAAGTTTAACTATCCCTACCCAAGTTAAATCATCCCGTAGCAAAAAATGTTTTGACCCCATTCTGTTTCAAAATGAACTTATGCAAGTTAATTGGTCAGCTCTTAAATCTATCCCAATAGACGAAGCTGTTAGCTACTTCAATCATACCTTTCTGACAATCCTTGAACATCATGCTCCAATGCGTTCTATACGCATAAAATCAAAAACAGCCCAATGGCTCTCAAACAATACTAGGAAGCTAATCCTTAATAGGAACAAAGCCTGGGCTAAATGGCGTACCACAAAAACACAACTGACCACCTCACTTTCAGACAACAAAGAAATTTAACAAAAAAAGCCATCCTACAAGATAAAAAGAACTTTTATAATCAGCTACAACAGTCATCCCTGCACCAACCACATACATTTTGGACCGCTATTAACATGCTGTTATCCCTGGCAAAGTTGCCACTCCAAATCCAATTGATTCTAACCCCGACTGCCCATTACAAACAGCTAATGCCTTTAATAATTTCTTTACCTCTGCCATCCTAAAGCTAGCTAACCAACAAAGCCCTGATACTTCCAAACTATTAACTCAAAGCCCCACTCCCCTCCATTTCACCTCAAACCCATACCCACCACTTATATATCATCCTTACTTCAAAAATTAAAACCTCGACCCCCTCTGCTGACAAATTACCAGAGAATTCCTCCAAATTGTTGCAAACGCTATAGCTTACCCCATCTCTATATTGATTAACAGGACCTTAAAGAAAGTACAATTCCATCTATATGGAAAATCTCATATATCATCCCACTGTTCAAAGGAGGTGATTCTACTGAATACTCCAACTTCCGCCCCATAGCATTACTATCTCCACTTGCAAAATAATGGAGAAATGCATCCACAAACAGTTACTCAATCACCTACTAAGCCACAACCTCCTAGCTAAGTGCCAACATGGTCTCTGCCCATTCCATAGTACTACTACAGCCTTACTATCCTTTATCGACTCTATTAACAAAAACCGCAACAATAATACTCCTTCCTCAGCCTTCTTCATTGACCTGTCTAAAGCCTTTGACATGGTCAACCACCAACTTCTTCTCCATCGTCTCAAGTGCCTCTCTCTTGACAATCTAGCCTTAAATTGGTTCACATCTTATCTGGACAACCGAAAACAGGCAGTACTCTGGCATAACCATCTCTCTGATCTCCTCCCCACCTCTATAGGAGTCCCTCAGGGTTCTATCTTAGGCCCTCTACTATTCTCTATTTTTATAAATGACCTTCACCTAGCCACTCCCCTATCAACTTGCATTCAATATGCAGATGATACAACCATCATTTCCTCAGCCCCAACACAGTCGGAACTTTATTCTCTCACACAAAACACCTTCACTACTATAGAGCAATGGTTCTCTAATCATTGTCTCCTCCTTAACAAAGAAAACCAAACTCCTGATTTTTACTCCCACTCACTTGTCTCCCTCCATTAATTTCACACTCACATCCAACAATGGCACCCTTATCTCTCCAGACCAAACCACCAAACTCCTGGGTATTACAATTGACAATCAACTAAAATTTGACACTCACATTAACTCTACAATAAAATTGACTAACAGAAAACTAGGTTCTCTCTATAGAATCAAATCTTTCCTTACTCCAGAAGCTAAAACTACAATAGCTAGAACCCACTTAATATCTACCCTATTATATGCCTCCCTATTTATACTAATCTTTCTAAACATAATCTTAACAAACTAGCTACATCATATAACAACATTGCCAGATTTGCTACAGCCTCTCCATACAGGACTCATCATTGCTTCAATCTAAAAAACTAGGGTGGCTAGAATTACTCCACCAAATACAATTTAGTCAACTTACAATTGCCCATAAAGCCCTTTACCACCCTGACAACACTCCAATGCTCTCCATCCTCATAAAACCCTATAACAATCTAAAAAACCTACGCTCCTCTAACAAAATATTGATTCATACTTCTCTATCTAATAACACAGCAGGTGATTCCACATTTTCCAACTCGGTTGGTAAAATATGGAATCAACTACCTCAAGACCTCACAACTCAAACATCACTCCCAATATTTAAAACTAAACTAAAACTCTTCTTATCCAACCACTGGCTTTGCTCTTGCAATAACCCTGACTAAGCATTCTTACCTCCTTCTTTTTTGATTCTTTACACCCATTCTTTTTCTTCTTATATCTAACACTCTAAATTATCCTCTATATAACTGTTTCTGTTATTCCATATGTAATAAAGGCATACATAAATATTTTTTTCAACTTCCAATGAAGTTGAAATAGGGTAATTAAGTTTTTTACTTTTATCTTTCTTTGCTAAATCTCTTACTGTACTCGAATACTATTACATCCTGCCATAGGCTTAAAGTACATTGTTTTTTCTATTATTAATTTGTATGTTATTTGGTACATTTTGTTTATTTTTACTTAAGTAGTATTGTAGCGGAGCTTTTCTCCCCGGGCCTCCACTGAAAATGGACATGTATCCAGTTGGACTAGCCCGGTAAACAAATGTAAAATAAATAAATAAATATCTTAGTTGAAGACTTCATCCTTGTGAAGAATGTTATGCAGCTGTGGAGAAAGGGTGTCTAGCCATGGTATGGGCATTGCCGAAGCTGCAGCCCTATCTTTATGGATGAAAATTCACTGTATTCACAGATCATATACCTGTTACTCAGGCTGCTGCAGAGAGAGATTGACCTACTGCCAGCTATGACACTGAGAAAAGATAAGTGTTTATTCTCATTTTTTTGTCTGCATTTTGATATAATACCTCTGTAATCTGTACAACTGTACTTATTCTTCTTCTTGTGTGTTATAGCTGTATATTCTCTTAGTGGTGACCTCAGTTGTAGTGAAATCCTTTGTCTGGAGGCCTTGTCTGTTTCTTAGTAGCAATAAGCTTTCAGAACTAGTTTAATCCGGCCAAAATATTCCTGCATCTGTATTGTTTGGTTTCTGTGCTGTGTTTTAAATCAGTTATACCTGTTGCTCAGGCTGCCGCAGAGAGAGATTATCTACTGCCAGCTGTGATACTGAGAAAAGTTAAGTGTTTATTCTCATTTTTGTCTGCATTTTGATATAATACCTCTGTAATCTGTACAACTGTACTTATTCTTCTTCTTGTTTATTCCCACCCAGCCTCCCTGTTCTTGTTTTGGTGCTAGTGTTGGCGGCTCTGGAATTGCCCGCCCCTCCTGTCTCTATTTGAACACTCCTCCTGAGTCTATCTCATTTGCTCACTTAACCGAATACAGTGAGATCATATTCTAAGTCTAGTGTTCACTCTACATAATACAGAGAGAAGATATGAGAAGGCCAACCCACTTAGGTTCTTCCATCATCTCTCCTTGCACTTTACTAACAACAAAAAAAACAATCATCTGCTTTTACTGTATTTGTGTTTCCTCCTTCTTTATTTTGTTTTCACCTCTTCTTAAAAGTACTCAATTTTATTTATTCTGCTGCACTTATTGCTGCTTGGTAGTAGCCTGATTAAATTGCAAATGTTATTCTAAGTCTTTTGGTTTAAGCACTTGGGCTTCATATCGGTTGTTTTACATTAAGAAGGTTTGTGGTCTGCACTGTTGTGGCAGGACAGGTAGCTTACATCCTTCTAAGCTGGGAATTGCTGATTGAAAGCTCAGTGTCTGCTATTCTAAAAGTGTATTAGTTCTTGTTTAAGCACTTGGGCTTCAGGCCAGTTATTCTACATTAAGAAGGTTTGTGGTCTGCACTCTTGTGGGAGGAGAGGCTGGATTCTGCCCTTCTAAACTGGGAATTTCTGGTCACAGGCTTATTGTGCCTGCTTATTCAAACTGTTTCTTTCTGAAATTGGTGCGCCTTGTTGCTGTAGCATAGGACTAGATTCAGGCCTGCTGAATCTAGCTTTGTTTGTATAACTTGAGCACTGTTCCAGGCCATCTTTTTTTGGAGAAGGTTCCCCTGCACCCTAGTAGCAGGAGTGTGCAATTAGAACTTGTCTTATTGAAGACTGCTGGAACAGGGCTCAGTTTTGAGTTTTTTTCTGGTTAATTGGGTAACTTGTTTAAATCAGATTGTTCATTTTCTACTGTTTCTCCCATGCACTCCCATGGCTATGCCTGTGGTTTATTTGTACATTTTTCCTTTAATTTGGAAGTAGTTGCTATTTAGCAGGAATTGAAGTAGTCTCCCTAGTAGCTCATTTTCTACCAGTAGTGCAGCCCATTCATGGTTATAAACCTCAATGATTGCTTGGATGCAGCAATTGTGGGGCAGAACAGTGTACAGGTCTTCAGCATCTGTAGTGAGTAAAATGGAATCCTTGTGGATAGGGATGTCTTTTATTTTTGTAAGAAAGTCCATTGAATCAAGGATGAATTATTTGTTGCTTTTGGTGGGCAGTTTTAGTTGTACATCTAGATAAATTGCCATGGATTTTGTGATGGAGCTTCTGCTTGTGACTACTAGTCTATAAGGTGGATTGTAAATGTTCTTATGCAGTTTTGGGATTTAGAAAAAAATGGGTAGTTTGGGGTGATTGACTGTAAAAAATTCCAGCAAGTTTCAGTTGATGAGTTCTTCTTTGTTAAGGTCAGTGAGTTCTGAAAGGGTTTCCTCATAAGCTAGTTTAACCTTTCCTATGTCTGAAGAGTTTTAGAAGTTCTGATTGTTGAGTAGGCTTTGGATCTTGTTGCTGTAGGCGGAGGTGTCAGTAATAAGTATACCCCTCCTTTGTCTGCCTTCATGATTCTTCGTGTTTTGTCCATGCTCAATTCCTTAAGTGCTTGAAATTTGTTTCTGTTTAGGTTGTAAATTCTTTTCTTTGAAGGCTTCTTGAACAATTTCTGGATGTCTGCTTTAAATTTTCTTGGAGGGCACTGATTACCTGATTGGGGAGTGGGCAGAAGTTGCCTGGCTTCTTCCATTTTCAGGAGTTGGAATGGCAATTGGTGGGGTCCTCTGAGTCTTGCTTCTTGTTGTTGTGGAAAAAATCTTGAGTTGGACTTTTGGGGTGAAGAGTCTTAAGTCTATGATGGTGCTTACTAAGATCACCATTTTGGGGGGATAAATGTAAGGCCTTTCCTTAGAACCCTGAGTTCTACTTCTGTTAACAGTTTTGTAGAGTGGTTCCATACTTCCATCACAGTAGTGGTGGGCCTCAGTTCCTCCTTCTGTGTCTCCCTTGGCCCTCTGTGAGTGGGTACCCGAGGTGTTTCAGGTCCCTTTTCCATTGCCCCTTTCCTGTCTCTCTGCTGATAGTTCACCTTTGGTGATTTTTCTATGTGTGGTTGGTACCAGTCTGTGGAGTGTTGGCTGACAGAGAGGGGTTGGGGTCCTAGGGATCATATGTGTTTTGTCTTGGTCCTCCTCCTGAAGGTTATTTTCTGGGGTTGCTGTTGTTCTTGTTATGGAAGGAGTGAGTTGGTCTGGAGTATATTTGTCTTGGTTCTCTGGAAAAACCTGTAGGTGTCCAAGTGAAGCATAGGTTTGTGTATGAGGGTTGTTTTGTCATTTCTGTAGTTGTTGTTTCTGTCTGGATTGTCTTTGACAGAGTCAATTTGGGTGATGATTGGCCTCTGGATTCTGTTCATCCTCCATATCTTGGCATAGGGTTTGGAGTTTTTTCTCTTTTATTTTGTTTTCAAATATATTGATCCTGTTGTTAATTTAGCAAAATTTGTTTAGTTTGTTGCTATCCTGGTTGCAGGTCTCCTCCACTTGTTTAAGGTCTTCGATAGTTTTGGATTGTTGGTTGTTATTATTGTTGTGTCTGATGCGGATGTTAATGAGCTTAATTCCAGTGTCTTTTAGGGCGGTGTTGCATTCCTTCTTTTTTTTTCTTTTTTTTTTAATTTCTTCAAATCTTTTGGTTTTCTAATACCATGACGGGAATGGACCCGATTCCTAAGTCAAAGTATGAACAAAGTTCATGAATTTAGCACAGTTTCAATCTTTGATGTTAGCCAAAAGTGCTTTTCGCAGCACCCTCAATGTGCCCAGTAATGACTCCTTCTGAAATTCCTATGGAGTTACATGTATTGATAACATATCCAAGTATGACTGTAAATTCTTTTTTTATAAGACCTGTTGCCCCTACTACTACTAGAACTGTCTGGGTATCTTTCTTCCACATTGCTCTCATTTCTGCCTGCAAATCCTGATATTTCATGACTTTGTGTCTCTTTGTTTGTAAGACACTGTAGTCACTGGGTGCAGCAATTTCAATAATCAATGCTACTTTTGTTATCTTTTCATGGACCACTATATCTGGTTTTCTCACATCTACCTTTCAAAATGTTGGTAAAGGGTGATCCCATGTGATGTAGACTTCATCATTTTCTATGATGCTTTGTGGCTAATTTTTACAGTGTTTTTCAGCTACTTTAATATTAATGTTTGTACAATTCCCAGTGCAACAGTCTTGCCACATTATTATGCCTTTCAGTATACAGTCCTTCTGCCACTAGTAAATCACAACAATTTTTAACAGTTTTAAATTCTGTTTTACAAAACCTACATTTGTCTATTTCTCCCACATGTTCAATGGACTTTGTAAACCAATGTGTAATAGCCCACTATCTTGGGATCTTCCTTCAAAAGCGATATGTCCATGTGCTTCCAAATGGAGATTTTTTGGCTAGTCCTCTTGGTACATGTTTTTTTTAGGTTGATTTTTAGGTAAGTCTCTTCCCATTGTAGTCCTTTAATTTTTTTTTTTTTCAGAATGTTTTCTAAGGTGCTGTATGGGTCCTGGTGGTGTGAATGGCCATGCTGTAGTTTATTTGGCTCCTGTGTAGTTCTTTGTTCGTAATCAATAGTCACCTTCACGGTGGGTAGGCGACCCTTAAACCATGATGATTCCATCCTTATTATCTTTGTTAGTGGGGTAGGAGACATCCACACCCCCAAAGAAAAAGGGGATGTTCCTGAGAATTAGATTAAGCACACCCACATGCATCCTCCTTAATTACGGTGGGTAGTTATCTACTAAACTCCACCCACTTGTTATATGATAAAAAAGCCATGTACCAGCACTGTAAAACTCAGTCTTCTAAGCAGCACTTATCTGCCTAATAAAGAGCGTTCAACTCAAAATGACTGTGTATATGTTTTTATTGGTGAGCGGAGATTCTACTCCTAGTGAAGCTTCAAAGACTGACCCCAGCAACTTTACAAGGGATCGACCCACCAAAGGAAATTTAAAATCAAGTAAAACTCTGGGAACTCTTCCCCCTAGTGTTGCCACCTTTTCAAATACCCAAAGTGGGAAAATTTCTCTAAATCTACTTTCTTCTCTCATATATTTCTCTTTCCTCAGTTCTCGCTCATCTTCATAGTGCCCAGTATTGCTACACACCAACACCATCTTTCTTCTAAATAATCTTTTTTATCCAGATTGAGTTGTTATTACTGTATAGATATACACTGAAACTTGTACAAAACTGTTAAACTAGTCAATTTCACTTTCTTGTATGTATTATTATATGCCATTTGTGGTGTAAATTATTGTCTGGAATGACTGTAATTGTAACTGGAGCTTTTCTCCTCGGGTCTCCACTGAAAATAGGCCTTTGGCTCAGCTGGACCAACCCGGTTAACAAATGACAATAAATAAAATAAAATAAAATAAAATAAAATAAAATACATTTTGCAGGACAAAACATACGGCAAGTGCAAAGGACAGAACTTTACTTTTTTTGCCAAAATAAAAGCTTATTCTTGTAGTATTTGAGTTGCTTATGCTATTTCATATAACATTTAGGTGTTTCAGATAGAAAATAACTATTTCATGAAACTAATAAAGAAAAGTTATGAAATATTTTTGTCCTAAAAATCTTAGGACAATTGCTGTTTCTTTAGTTTTTCTTGCAGGACACAACTGTCCAAAGAGGGACTGTCCCTTGCAAAGAGGGACAGGTGGTAACCCTATCTCCCACTGTCTGCAATTCTTACAGCAATTTATGTACATATGGTAACAAATCATAGCAAGAAGGAGGAAGAAAGGGTGGGAAAAATCAGAACAAGAGGGAGTGAGGGAATGAGGGCATGATCAGACAGAGAGAATGGCATGCAGAAGATAAAAGGATGTAAACAATGAAAGAAATTTGTCATATAAGTGAGCATTTGCCCATTGGTTTACCAGGCATAATGTATATATTTATCCTTACTTATGACTATATCTCAAAAATACTATAACTGGTGGTTTTCAAAAAGTATATAACTTACTTCTTTCATGGTGTGTTTGAACCCAAGATAAATCTTCACAGAATGATTTTTAAATTGTTCCTGTGGACAGGAGACAAGCTGTTATATTTCTTAGGTGCGTTGGAGCAGCATTGTTTTGGGGGGATTGCTAACAGTTTAGTTTTTTGTGTTTCAACTTTGTGTGGTAGGGGACTTTTTGTGTGGCTTCCATCTGTACCGGAGAAGAGCTGCTTCAAATGATTTTGGCTGTTATTAAGAGATTCCAAACCATAGTAGTAAACAGCTCTACACTGCAATCAAAGGAAAAATTGGACATGTCTGGGACTGGCTACCTTGATGTGGGTACAGAAGCTAATTGCATTGATACTACTATTTTTTTATTTTTATTAATTATCCTTTGTTAACCAGGTTAGTGGCCTATCTTCAGGGAAGACCTGAGGTGGTATTTATACTACCAGAGGAAATTTGGTCAGGGCATTGGGGAGCTTCCCATAGTCCTTTTGATAAGTGCCATGGTATATTTTACATCCACCTGAGCTACCACCAACTCAGTTTGAAATCTCATGCAAAGGATGATACACTCAGGAGTGCAGCACCCCTTTTGCTGCACTAGAGTGTCAACAATCAATCTATTAGGTGTGGGAAAATGCTTTCTGCACCAAAGACATGTATGCTGTCTTTTGCACCAATGACACTGACATAAATATGTGTTAAAAATGAGAGCAGTCTTCTTGTATGTGGAGAGCTGTGGGACTATACTATTATTTGGGGGTGGAGCAACATGGGAAATTGGGGTGGGGCAATGTGGATGACTAGGTTTGGCAGTGTGGATGACAGTGGTAAGGCAACAATACGAGAGTACAAACTGAAAAGCTGGCTACACCCCTGGCCCCAGCAGTAGAAGAGTCAGGCAGGGAGGGAGAGGAATGAACAAGCATAGTGTGATAGCCTCCACTGGGAGGGGTATTGGGGGAGGTTATTCACTCTAGGCACACAAGGCAGTGTGATTTTATTCATGGAGACTAGGTAAATCTCTGCTAGGTGCTTCAGGGGAAGTCATGGCTTCTTGGAGAGAATGCTCCATACAGAAGCAAGGGGATGAATTCTACAGTTATTCCATTGCATGTCCCCTGCCTGATGCTTCTCCAGAAGTATAAGGGGAGAAAGGCTTATTAGTAAGAACTTTGAAACACCTCTCCCGGGTGACTGTCACCCCAGTAATGGGAAGTGCATGGGCTGATTGGTCAGGAGGCCAAGGATAATTGACAGATAGTGAGGGAAAAGGTATAATAAAATTTCAGAGTTCTGATAAGCCATTATGAAACTATTGCCAAACAACTTGGTAAGCTGCACTCAGTTTCTCATCTTGTACATTTATTTTCATCATATGTCTTATTAGTCCTTTCAATTAATTTTATATACACAATAAAGCCAAGTGTATGCATAATCAAATCATTAGTCAGTTGTTAATCTGTTATACACCACCACAATGGACGCAGTTGTTAACCATTGCTAGTATCCCAGTGTCCATCAATAATACATGTTACAGGACAACAACATTAGAAACATAACTGGATAAATTCTGTCTTGGCACACTCCTGAGTAACAGCAGGGATAGACAAAATATGTAAATACTAATTACCATCATGGCAAGGGATAGGACAATCAGTGTTCATTCTTCTGTAGGCCCTTAAATATCTAGGAAAGTATTGTACCCCAAAAACCATGTCACACAAACTTACCCAAAGGAAGCTAGAGAACAGCTTTCCATATAAGTTCCCATGTCCCAGTTATACTGAGAGCCTAAGCACCTAACCACTGTATTCTCATTATTAACACGATCTGTAATGGTTCCTAAACTATTCTTGTGATAAAATCTTTATGGTTACCTCATTTTTATGCAAGTGTTTTGTGGATAGGAGGCATATATACTAGAAGTTTTATAAACTGACTACGGAGTAATGAAGTACCTGGATAAAGTTTTAGTGAGATAAAGAAGACAGAAGTGGGCCAATATGCATAGTCAACAACTGTCCAGATCTATCTACCAAACAGGTTTTAGGAGTTGATCAATGGCCAGAACATGAACCACATCATTTGCATAGGCCTTATAGCACCAGCTGATTAAATGTATTAACAAAAGCACTCAGACTAGAGCCAGGTATGAAACCACCTGGTTCAAAGTGGACAGCAATGGGAAAATCTAATACATAGTGTATTTTTCTCAAACTGTTTACATATGGTATGTGCTTTGTTAATAAAATCTCAGACTCCTATAAGTCACTGAAGAAGTCAGAGCTCTAGTAAGTAATCTAGCTACCCTTTTATCCCAGTATAAATTCCTATTCAGAAATGCATATATGTCTGACAAAGATAAAGAATCCATGGTAGAAATATATTGTTTACATAGGAATGCATTAAGACAATAAGAAATCTGTGTTGAAAACTCAACAGGTACTCCCAACCTGCTGTGGGACATTGTAGGAATATATGCCCCAAAATACTTCATTGAACTCTCAACCATCTGATGTGAACATCCATTCTACCTTTTTAACCTGGCAGAAAGAAATGTCTGCATTTTACCTGAACTCATTATCTCTAGAGAAAATATCAGATGAAGAGAGCAGCTTCCAGACCTCCAGAAGAAAAAACAGAGAATGATATAAGATATAACAACAGTCACCAGTATAAAGCTGAATATTGTGTTTTCTTTGACTGGGCAGTATTAGATACAAAGCATGCTTAGTGTATCACAAGCCAGATGTAGGATCAGCATTTACTCTTACCATCCCACAGAAATGTCCAGAGCCAGCGTATAGTAAAATTATGATCCCCAATAATAGTGTAAAAAAATCAAATTGTTCAGTGAATCTCATAGCAAATTAATTGAAACAAGAATAAAACCAAAATAACACCAAGGTTAAAGAACAGAACTCATATACATCAACAGACTGAATACTGACAACAAAAGTACCTTCTGTACAGCTCTGAATGTAAGTATACATTTAACAAAGACAAACAAATCCATATACAGCATCCCAGAAGAAATATTCATATGAGGGGTTACAAGAATCATAAACACTTCATTGTACACTTTAGTAATGGCTATAGGGGTGATAAGAACTTAGAAAGAAAGACTCCTTATTCATTTTAAGAATCAGTACGAAAGGGTGTTGCTTAGAAGAAGACAGTGAGGCCACCTCTCTAATGTCTACCTTCATTGTCTGTAATGTGAATGGATTCACAGCTTGTTTAAAGACTCTATAAAAGACTTAAAGAAATTAACTCTGGCTGTGAGACTGTAAATGGACTGATAAACAAATGTAGCAGTTCCGATATCAGCTGAAGCATGACAGTCTGAAACAAATATTCCTTCATTCCTCAGAAACCTTGGAGACCTTTGCTTGGATTACAAAGAAGCAAAGTACTCAGACAGACTTGCCCTGACTTCAGGGTATGAAGAATTAGGCATACCTGTAGCAGCATCATTAAGTGCACCTTCCCTTGGAGAAGCTTTATGCTTTTTGAATTTCTGAGCAATGCATTGCATGCACCCAGGAACAGTTAGCTTCGTAGAATTCATTAAGTTTATTAAAAGCAAAGTCATCTTATCTTCTTTCGTTCTTTGTAATTACAGGTTACTCCAATATAGCTGACCTAGAAGGTCAAATTTAATTTGTTTAGGTAGTATTTCTAAATACTATAACTCTTCTTTAAGGAAGCATCCTTCTCTGTTTAGGCATGAGCAATAATGCCCTTCTAGCCTGCCAATATACCAAAACAATAATTCCTATAAGTGTCCCAAGTTAGTCTAAAAATATCTAAACCAATGCTTGCTTTAATATAATTTGATAGTCTATTCTGTACATCATCTAATCTCTCAAGGAACCAATTAGTACATATCTCAATCCTATGTAATCTCCTACACAGGTTGTCTGATATTTTTTGACTACTCCTTGATAACCCCAAACATTACCAGATGAAGTTGTCTCTAATTGCCCTATATACCTGAATAAAGTTTCCTCTTAAATATCTACATGAAACACTGTACAAGTTCAAATATTTTAATGTTTTATAATAACTTAAAATTTTGCATCCATGGATGCTCTTGGTATATTTCTGTTATACTTTTTCCAAGTTCCCATACTATTATTATTACATATTCTAGTTTGAGTCTGATGTCACTTGCAATGATTTCGTCATTTCTGATTTCCTATATTTTATAAATTAGTTTGTCTGATGGAATTTACAATTATTTCATAATTTCTGGTTTCCTAGATTTTATGTCTTTTATACATCTTATATTTTTATAAGTTCTATTAACCAATTGTTTGATATAGATTCATAGGTTCATAAGTATATACTAGGCTAACAAACATTGGGGTCTGTATAAGCCTAGCCAAATGTCCTAATTGCATCCCACACATTTATATGCCTTAGAGGTCATTTTAAGAGATACAAGAGCAAGATTTACAGGCTGCCTCTGTCCATTAGAGACATAGGTGTTAGACCCAGGAAGCATATCTAATTTCCCATCCACTGGCCCAGGTTTCACTTGAATAGAATTAGAGAAGAGTTCTGCTTTACAGAAATGGGAAGTCTGTTCCAGAGAAGGGCAATTCTCTGAGACACATACCTGTCCCGCCAATGTGTCCTATTTATTTTACAAGCAAAGTTTAAATACTTAAAAGAATTGGAGGAGAGATCTTTGGAAAAGGGAAGCCATATCTGTCTGTAGGAATATGTATGTGGCTGAATGGATGTCTCTAAACATGGATGGGAGGTAAATATTAAAAGCCGCGCGTGTGTGTGTGTGTGTGTGTGTGTGTGTGTGTGTGTGTGTGTGTGTGTTGGAGTATACATGGGGGTGTGTGAGCAAGTGTTTCTGCAAGAGACGTGGTAGGGGTTTGAACAATGCATGCAGAATAATGTTCAGGACGAGGAGGAGAAAGAGAGATGTTTAAGGGAAGGCATGAACTGAGCAATATAAGTAATGGAGTGAATGATAATTGTAAAAGAACAAAGCATATATGTGTAATGCATAAAAATATTTAAAATATTTACTGTGAAGAAAGGAGTATCCTTTGGGGCTGATGGTTAGTTGAATGAAAGTAAGGTGTTGGTATCTTTGCCATGTGATCATCAACAAACTCTCTATGCTCTAGGTTCTGCAGCTTGACCATATTTAGCCTCTATGTGTGGAATTTCTTTACCTTTGTAATAGACCTGGTGGCCAGCACTGGCTTATGGACAGATAAGCTCACCATCCTGAAGTAAGTAACACACAAAAAGAGTCTACTCCAGCTAAAATGATTTCCTTAGCCAGATACCTGGTATAAACCCTGAATGATGGTAGACTTTAATAAATTGCAAAAGTAAAACTAGTAAAACAAGCAGACCCGAACCAGAAGGAAAATCAGCTTTAATGTAGACCACCGAACTGACTAAGCGCTTTCACCCACAATTGGGCTTCATCAGAGTCAGTGAACAATACAACAATTAACACTTAAATACCAATTAGAGGCAATAAATCACGAGTACCATAGTGGATTTAAAAATTAACCCACACACATCCAATATTCAGCTCAAACCGTAGTATATGCTTAAACAACAGTAATGAATATATAAATATACATGTTAAATAAATATCGCACTTGTTAAAAACTGTAAAACTTTTATGTTTGAAACTCTGTCATAAAAATGAGTAACCATGAATTATGTTATAAAAATATAGTGTACATTATATAAACTAGGATTTGTGTTTTAATACACAGGCTGTAGAGATGCTGTCATTGCTTTGAAGATTTTTGTGCTGAAAAGCTGTGCTATTTTGTATTTCTTGAGCCTTGGAGCTGAATAGTTCTTTTACTGCATTTCCGTGAGTACCATTGTATTTGCTGGGGACCTGGTCTACAATTTTGAGCATATTGGTACACACACTTTGAGTGGAGAGGCTGTGGAGAGGCTGTTTGCGCTGTACTGTACAGTAATGTTTGAGTCTTGACATCATTGGGCTGAATAGCCTTTTCATTCTTTTCCTGGGATCTACATACTGTTTGGAGAAGCTTTCCATGTCATACAGTGCAGTGGTTCATATACCGAACAGAATATTTGGTTGCGCCGTAAAGGGCGGTTACACTTACATCCTGCAGTTGAAGAGTTGAACTTTCCTTGTTTTCCTATGTGTGATTTAGACTTTTAGCAGAAAAATGTTACAGTCAATGCATTGAATTGGGACCCTGAGCTGGTAAGCTGAGAAGCAATTAACTGTAAACCATTTTTGATCTTTGGTACTTTCGAGTGGATTATCCTGGGCTATGTAACGCAGAGGTTTACACACATTGCAGAGCATCTATCTGTACTGCAAAGTGTAGTAACTCTTCAATTTTATTACTGGAGAGTTCAGTTTTCTTTTTTTCATCTGTGTGTTTTACATTTTGAGTGGAGAAGCACGCTGGCTCCACCATGTACTGAAGCCAAGAAGCTGTTTGGGCTGGATAATACAACAACTTTTTTATTTTTGTTACATTCGAGCTGATCTGCCCCTTTTTTCTTGCTGAGAACTTCACACAAAGAACGGACAAAACATTTTTTTGAGCTGTGTATGTGATGCAATTTTAATATGAGGGTATTGCAGAGTTGAACTGTTTATTATTATTTATTATACACTATTATACTCAGGGAAGCACCACATTTATACGGAGCAGTTAATGAGCTGAGAAGCTGCTAGTGTTTTTTAGGGCAGAAACTTTTGTATTTTGGTTTTGCAGTATCAAATATTATTTTAGTTGTTAATTTGTGATTGACACATTGAGTGGAGAAGCTTTTTGGATTGTACAATATTGTTATCTTGATATAATGACACTGCTTAGTGGAATAGTTATTACCTTTCTTCAAGAGCATTACGTTTACATGAATTAGATGGAGTGTCTAATAGCCCAATATACGGATTTATCACGACAAATTATTTCTCTACTACAATCTAATGGCCCTGGTAATGTGAGTGATAACAGCAATGTTACAATTTCTAGTTTACAAACAGAATTGCTTACTTTACACACATCACCAGGCCCCTCAGGGTTTTCGAATATGAGAGCAGGGGGTAGAGGTATGAATAGAGATTCTGGTAGGCCTGAGAGACGGGGGAGCCAAGAACCAGTGCTGCCAGCTGTATTACTTGATCTTGAGACACTATTAGCTCCACCTGTATTACCTAATGGGTTAGCCCTTGAGCAGGGCATGGGTTTTGGTAATTTTAATTCTCAACTACAATTATTTGAGAAGTTAACTAAAAAATTTAAATCACTTCAGATGGATAATGCATTTCTGGAATGCTCTATTGAGTTAAACCAGGTGCTGAGGGGACTTAGAGTTTTAAATTACCCATGGGTTTCCAAGAAAACTCAGAAGCATTTCAGGAATTGCTGGTGTTATATGACCGCACAGGCATGGATTTAATGTGGATTATAATCTGAGACAATACAGCTAAATTAACTAAATTAAAAAGTGAATTGTTGACCTTAAAATACAGTATTTTTAACGATCTATTGTTTGAAATCAATATGGCATGATTTGATAAAATTTTGATGGATGTGGACAAATTTGTTAAGGATGGAATGGAAAGAAAACAAAAGAAAATCATTAGAGACACTTTAGAATATAAAGAAAAAAGGGCATCCATATCCCTCTCAAAGAAGGGATACAAATATGGGTGGAGATAACGAGAACAATGAGACTGTTAGGGATTCTGGAGATGAACTGGGGGTTGTGCAAACAGATATACGTGAAAATAATGAAGCGTTTTTAGACAATTCACAACCATTGAGGCATTCAGACCAGTTAAGGAACTAGGCGCAATATCAGAGTTATGAGGACACAAGAACTCCGAGGTGACAGAATTACCAACAAAGGGGGAGATGGGGAGGTCAACGCCAAATGCAATACAATCAATGACACAACCACCAGGAGAATTCCAACAACTAGATTCTTTCGTATTGCTTAGTGATGAAACACAAAATAATGTTTCCACACTTGAGATGTTTTCTTGCAACAGTGATGTTTAGTTTTGATGAATTCAATGATGTTGATTGTATTAATACTACAACTAATTTTAAGTTACAGGGTGACCATGATTTTAAAATCTACAATTATTCTGACTTCACAATTACTGAACATCATATTAGTCTTTTTAAAAGAGTTTTTTTGTTTGTCCCCACTTTTAAATGCGAGATAGGGAGACTACTGATCAACCTAAGATTATACACCAGGCTTCTTAATTTAAGGCTGTTTTTTGGTAATAATATTTCTCCAAACTATGATAACAAACATATAAGTCTTAAAAGAAGTAGTGTATTCATTCCACCGTATAACCCTGCTGTTATGATTTTTGAGCGTCTTTGTGGTGCACAAATACGTAGATGTTTACAACAACAAACACTATCCAACAGTAACCTAACTACAGCAGAACAGTTTTGTTTAAACAAATTGTCTCACAGCAACCAATACAGGGTTATGAAACCCGATAAAGGTGGAGGGGTCGTTATTATGACAAACATTGATTATGAATGTAGAATGCGGCTATTACTAAATGATTAGAAACCTATGAAATGGTATCTAAATTTGATGTACAAAGAGCTTACACTAAAATTGATTGCCAATTGTATGAATACATGTGTGAGGGGATTATCTCACACGATGAATATAAATATCTTTCTGTGGAAGATCCCATCATTCCTTCAATTGTTGGTATTCCTAAAATCCATAAGAATGAAAATTGTCCACCATTTAGGCCCATTGTTGCAGCCAAGGGCTCAAAGACTGAGCCCCTTGCAGCTTATATTGATATTACATGTAAGAACACACTGGACAAATTACCATACATTTTGAAAGATTCATGGCATTGTTTGGATTGTATAAGGAATACCAATATTGATGTTAGTGAGGAATTTTGGTTTGTGACAGTTGATGTCATCAATTTATTTTCTGTGATCACCCACCAGATCGGGTTGGACATGTTCAGTAATAGTTTGGTGAAACACAGTGATTTACACCAAGTTAAGAGAAGCCTCTTGATAGAATTACTTGAGATGGTACTACTTAATAAGTTCATATTCTTTGATGGTGAATATTATAAACAGACAAATGGGGTTGCGATGGAAGCCAGGTGTGCGCCAACCTATGCCAATTTGGTATTAGCAGACTGGGAGCATAATTTTGTTTTCAAATCAGAATATAATATTTACGATATTTGGACGACATTCTAATTTTATGGACGGGCTCTAAAAGTGATGTAGAAGCATTTATTAGTTATCTGAACCAAACAACTGAGTTCCTTAAATTTACAAATCACATTGATAAAGACAAAACTGAGTTCTTGGATATTCAGTTATATAAAGAAGATGATCGAATTCACTCTAAAATCTTCCACAAAAAAGCATACAGTAATTCATTTTTACACTACGACAGCTGGCATCCTGACCACCAAAAGAAAAATGTGGTAAAGGGGCAAATGATATGGATATCCAGATTGATAAGTCAAAAAGCCTGTTTTAAGGCTGACATGACACATTTGATGGATATGTTCAGGAATAGAGGATACCTGATGGAATTACTCTACAAATACAGTATAGAGATTGAGAGGAAAAGAATGTGTGATTTTATGCCCAACCTTATGGGGTCTATATTAGAACATCGAAGTTTCAAAACTTCGAATGTTCTAATATTGACCCCAATTCAGTGAATGCTTACAACATCGAACATGCAGAACAGCAAATTTTTTCCCTGTTCCAAAACACATACACACAACACAAGCACACCAAACAAACAGCAATCCACACACATACACCTAAAATCTTACATCTAACCCTACACTAAACTGTACATACATCACTAACTATCCACTTACCTTAACCCAAACCCTAATCCTAAGGTCATCACTATCGCACACTCACCTCACCCGTGCCCCAACCCTAACTCACCTACCTCGACCTAACCCTCACGTCCACACAATTGCATACTTACCTGACCCACACCCTAACCCTAACTCACCTAACCCGTGCCTAATCGCACACTTACCTGAACCCAACCAGTAACTTTCCACCACAAAGCTGAAAATAGCGAAGCGACAGAAATGGACAACCAAATTCTTTCCCTAGGAAAAAATTTGGTTTTCTGTAACTTCACTATTTTCAGTGTTCGTTGAATAGGGGTTGATATTAGAACATTCAAAGTTTTTTGAAACTTCGAAGTTCTAATATCGACCCTCCATATGGACAACAACAGAAAATAAAATAATGTCAACACCCCTGGTAAGGGCAACCCCAGTCAAAATTATTCCTCCGCTATGGTTATGGAGTTTAATTCAACAGGGGCAAAAGTAAAGAATATTATGTAGACTGTATGGGATAATGTTTTTACCCAAGAAACCAAGGATGCATTAGGCTTAGTTCCTAGGTTTTTTAACAGCAGAGGTTCTAATTTAAAAGAATTATTTGAGGAAAAATTCCATGAATCACGATAATAGACCCTCACGAATGAGTAAATGCGGTACATGTAGTGTGTGCAAATACATCAATGATGGACCATATGTGCAGAGTTACAGTTACAAGAGAACATTAAGATGTCCAGGACACTGTAACTGTAATACAAAGATGGTTGTTTATGTGGCTACATGCCTATCATGTACTGCGTTTTATGTTGGGATGACTACAAGGAAACTTAGACTTCGTATATTGGAACATAATAGGGACATTAAGAATAACAAAACAACTAATGCCCTATTTAATCACAGTAAGAGTTGTACTAATTTCAAACAATTTATATTTTTTGTTATTGACAAGTTACTCATGAAGGATTTTGGGGAAGATTTTAAAACCTTACTGGAAGTTAAAGAATGTCTGTGGCAGCTACGACTGGATGCATCCAATGCACCAGGCATTAATGACAGCATCTCTACAGCCTGTGTATTAAAACACAAATCCCAGTTTATATAATGTACACTATATTTTTATAACATAATTCATGGTTACTCATTTTTATGACAGAGTTTCAAACATAAAGGTTTTACAGTTTTTAACAAGTGTGATATTTATTTAACATGTATATTTATACATTCATTACTGTTGTTTAAGCATATACTAGGGTTTGAGCTGAATGAATTGGATGCTTGTGGGTTAATTTTTACATCCACTATGGTACTCGTGATTTATTGCCTCTAATTGGTATTTAAGTGTTAATTGTTGTATTGTTCACTGATTCTGATGAAGCCCAATTGTGGGTGAAAGTGCTTAGTCAGTTTGGTGGTCTACATTAAAACTGATTTTCCTTCTGGTTCGGGTCTGCTTATTTTACTAATGATGAAAGGCTTCTCTGTATCTCCATCATTTTATACTGACACAAGTGTTTTAACTTCTAGCTCCTGACTGTAAAATGCTTGGCTGAATGTGGCGCAGATGAATCCAGTGCTGTCTACACAACTTATTGTAGAGCACTATGTAAATTTACAATACTCTGTATTGTTATGTTTACTGCATCCCTGCAGTAAAGGGATTGTATGAATGACCTGAAGGAGAAAAGAGACTGCCAAGTAAATGCCATCGTCTGGAGGGAGGAATGCTAAGAGACTAGCATATTTGTAACTCATTCAAATAATACATGCATACTGCATTACAGCCATTAGAATCAACTATAGTGATAACAACCATATGCCTTATAGCAGGTTTAATCATAAATGCCAGACTCCACTTCCTTTTAATTTAAAATGTACTGTTATTTTATATAAATACATATACAAACATGTCATACCAAACGCAAGTTGTGACAACAATGTGCTCAGTATATCACAGACATAATTATAGTCGTGTTCTAACTATGTTACTCAGCTTTAAAAGTGAGCAGCACAAAACCTGGTATTGTAAAAGGCAAATAACACATGCAAGGTTTCACAAATCTTGATAATGGTTATACAATTTCTTAAATATCTTAGTTTAAAAAATGGTAATTATTCTTATTGATGAGTTTATCCATTCTTTGTAACACTTGATCTGTCTTTTATTCATTACACATTATATAATATTTAACTTACTGTGCAGAAGTAGGTACAATATACCACTGGCCTGAATGAGAATATCTGATATTTATATTTATAATGATACCAATGTTCCTTACCCTAATGTTACTTTGGACTTCTGAACTTACCATTTCAGATACTCTATTTTATATCAAAACCTATAGTCCTCTAAAATGTGTTTCACATCCCCAGTTTCTTTGTAGCAGGTTGAACAAGATGAAAAAAGACCTTGAAATAAGTTGTCCACTTAGCCAATGTAATAGTAACATTACACAGTATCATAATGTAACATTTTGGGAGAAAAATCAACATTAATACAGTCAACTGTATTGCAATGCATTTAACAACTAAATATTTTAGGCTTTATTTGCAGTCATTTGCATACCTCTCAAGCTGGAAACATTAAAAATCTGGACAAAGGCCCATGAAAAGTAGGTACAACTGGCCAAAACGTGGGACACTGATTAACATAAGGTTTGCATACATAATTATGTAACCCCACTCACTCCAACAGAATTGTGGGATACCAACATGAAGACTGAAGTCACTAAATAATAATAAATAATGGCAGGTATTTGAATTTCAGGCTTCATATCCCTCAGAAATACATAATAATGAAAAACCTGTTATTCTAGTAATTATCAGAATTTACAGGAACAATATTTAAAATCTGTCCCTATTTGGGGCCTTTCTTCCACCATTATTTTTGGCTTTGTCCAGATTTCCTGCTCTGAGAAATTGAGATATATGATACTACTTTTTCTAGAAAATGTGAACTGAAGCTGTAGTGTTGAGGTTTAACAAAAGCAGCAAAGAAGCTACTCTTTAGACATAACTAAAAAATGCTGTATAACAGATGGACACTGACAAACACCAAAGTATGTCACTTCAACAGAGCAAATGACACTTGTTACATATGAGTAGAATAAAAAGGAATTGTGGAGATAAACTGTGACAGATATATGTTCTGCTCATCGTTGCACAGTCTGACTCACTTACATCAGAAATGTGACTTTATTTACTATAAAACAAAATCACATCAGCATGGGGTTGGCAGCCCCATTAAGTCATTTTGGAATATAACAAATCAGAAAATAACAATGCCCATTGAACGTCATTAAGGTTATTATTACCATAGAAAAAGCTAAAACACAATTAAAGTGTTTTTGTTTTTTCAGTTTTCAGTTTTTGGGTGAAGTTGCTATTTGAAACATTCATTTCACACAGAATATATATGATGCTCATATATCAATGCCTTAAATAACACTTTGTTATCTCCCCATTCATCTATTTAGTTAGCATATCTAAGAACAGGATTTGGCCTCTCCAACAATTAAAAACATAAAAATACTGAATTATTTCATTTCCTTAAGACAACAGAATTTATTGTCAATACTTTGTTTCAGTGTGTTTACCGTTGCTCCTAAAAAGTCCAAATAGCCCAAATACTGATTTATTGTTTTACAGGATGGCTCTCTTTACCCATTTTATTCAAGGTATTATCCAGAAAAGTATTCCTGGCATTTCATGCCACTCTTAATATATCTGTTTTTCCTGGCCAGCACAGTCATTCAGGCTCCAGTAGATATCTAATTACGCCCTCTGGGCCCCCCACCAAGCAGACACACATGTGCGTACCTCATGGTCCCATATCCACCTATACTATGGTTTGTTGTGTTTCACATATTGAAGAGAAGGTAGAAACACCGCTTGACACAGCTAACACACAATGATGTGAACAGCGATGGGGCAGGTACCATATCATGCCACGTCATTGTCCACATTATCATGTGGCAGCTGTGTCAAGCTGCCAAATGAAAATAAAAGTTAAGAGGTGGAAAGCAAATTAAAAATGGAAAACTCTCAACTGTCTACAATCTAACAGAACACAACTATATTACTAGGCAGAGTGCCAAACATGTCTGAATTAATTAAAAAATAAAGTGCAAAAAATCAAAATGGGAAATAAATAATTTTAGAAAGCACTCACGGCAAACTTTTCAGAGCTTTATACTTGTATGATCCCTAGATTTCTTTATTGACTTACTTGAAACTTCATGTCAATCAATTTCTTTTTCCTTCAGCATGAAAATATTAGCAGTGGCAATAACAAATATTCTTTTACAGAAAACCTGACTCAAAGAAAGTGTCCTCTTGCTGTTTCACCTGACTGTAATATTTGTAAAACAATTAAAAACTGATTTAACAAGTCATTATTTATCATAAGGGACACAGTCAAAAACAAGGAAACATGAAGACGCAAAAAGTTGAAAACTCCCATGCCCTCGTGGAATCTAGGAGGGTAGAGGAAATGACGTCTTGAAACTCTTCTACCATATTCCAATTAACAAACCTCAAACATCCCCTGCAATAGCAAAGTGGAGTCCCAACTTGGGTGGCTAGTTGGATGTCCAAGAACTGCAACATTAATTGCAAGAGATCGAGGAGCTATGAATCCTATGAAGAGAAGAATATGAACACAGCCAAAGCACTTCATCTAAGAGGGAAATGGGATGCATAGAGTAAGCGATGTGGGAAAACAAGCAGGCACTAGTGTCTGGGGCTGGGCTCAGTGAGTGAGTATGAAGGGTGTAATTACAGGCTGTGAAGTTCTGCATCGTCTTCCCAGTGGTGCTGTTAGAAACACTACTGTTAATAGTCAAAGAGCCAAACAAAATGCTTTGGGATAGAAAACACTTGTTCACAGACTACACAAACACAAAATAATTTACAGGTAACAGCATTGCACTTCAAAACTATCTAGCATACACAGTTATGCTCTACTAAACATAAACACTAGGTCCTACAATGCATCAATAGCTTCTTTCAGATAATAAGATAATAAGAAATCTTTACAAGACATTGTGTGTGTGTAATCCTTTCAAGTGAGGCGCTGCTTTCAACAAACTCTCAATGACAATGCAATATTACATAGACAGTATTCAGATTAATGCCTTAGTTATGTCCTCCTACTGTCGCGATGAAGTGCAGCACATGATTGGGTCAGACATGGGCCAAACTAACGCTAATATCCTGTAAAGGTAATAGTGCTGCCAAACCATTTTGTTTTGTACTTGGTAAAACATACTAAACATACCTTTCAAGTCTCAAGTGTCCACAGTTTTAACTTAATTCTGATGATCTTTCTAAAAGCTATAAGTCCTTTGCAAAATATAGTGAATTAATACATCAAAGATCAAAGTGGTGCAGAAACTTTATGGTCAACATTTTTAAAAAATACAGGCTCTGCTAAAGGGCATCATCTCCACTCTTTTAAAAATATTCCAAAACATGCATCCTTCTGCTATAAGTTGTGGGTGGGCTTAAGGCTATAAAGAAATTTTTATTTAAAGCTCTGTTACAAGCAGTAATGGTCAGGCATGGTCTCACAGTGCTGACATCATCACACATTGATGATGTTGAGGGATACACTGGTGATGACATGAGCATTGCCGAAAAAATTGTGAATAAAGAAAAAAAATCGTAATTTGAAAGGGCCACGTGGGAATTTGTGGCACCCCATTATTTTAGCCTCAAAACCAGGAAATTCCAAGGAATTCAGTATGGTTGAGAGGTATGGTCATTTGCACAAATGTGACAGGGGTATCACTGCTGTTTATGAATGAGTGTAGCAAAGGTGAGATTCATAGAAACCATTTAAGCTAATGCAAAATGCCTTAGGTATAATGACATGCGAATAAGAAATTCTGTAAAGTTGTTTATGTTAATGAGGCATTCATGCAAATCATAGTCCAATATCTGCACGGTATGCACATGCACTTTTGAAAGTGACGCCTCATCTTTCATATCTGAGTTGGAATCTATAAACTGGCGCCCAGCTTTTCCTTCAGTAGTTTGTCCACGTATGCGCAAGCACTAAAATGACACAAAATAAATTATTTTGCCCTGCAATCACTTCAGCAGTCTGACCATGTATGCATAAGAACTTCACTAACACCAAAATGAAACATGTCCCCCAGTTATTCCTTCAGTAGTTTCAACAAGTGGGTACAAGCACCAAAATGAAATATTTCCCCCACTGACCCCTTCAGCAGTATGTCCAAGTATGCACAAGCACTAAAAAGAAACATTTCTCCACCAGTCCACTCCACTGACACCAAATGAAACATTTCCCCAAGGATCCCTTTCAGTAGCCTGCCCATGTATGTGCAAGCACTCCACTGACACCAAATGAAACATTTCCCCAAGGATCCCTTTCAGTAGTCTGCCCATGTATGCACAAGCACTCCACTGACACCAAATGAAACATTTCCCCAAGGATCCCTTTCAGTAGTCTGCCCATGTATGCACAAGCACTCCACTGACACCAAATGAAACATTTCCCCAAGGATCCCTTTCAGTAGCCTGCCCATGTATGTGCAAGCACTCCACTGACACCAAATGAAACATTTCCCCAAGGATCCCTTTCAGTAGTCTGCCCATGTATGCACAAGCATGTCCCTGACACCAAATGAAACATTTCCCCAAGGATCCCTTTCAGTAGCCTGCCCATGTATGCACAAGCATGTCCCTGACACCAAATGAAACATTTCCCCAAGGATCCCTTTCAGTAGTCTGCCCATGTATGCACAAGCACTCCACTGACACCAAATGAAACATTTCCCCAAGGATCCCTTTCAGTAGCCTGCCCATGTATGAGCAAGCACTCCACTGACACCAAATGAAACATTTCCCCAAGGATCCCTTTCAGTAGTCTGCCCATGTATGTGCAAGCACTCCACTGACACCAAATAAAACATTTCCCCAAGGATCCCTTTCAGTAGTCTGCCCATGTATGCACAAGCACTCCACTGACACCAAATGAAACATTTCCCCAAGGATCCCTTTCAGTAGTCTGCCCATGTATGCACAAGTACTCCACTGACACCAAATGAAACATTTCCCCAAGGATCCCTTTCAGTAGTCTGCCCATGTATGCGCAAGCACTCCACTGACACCAAATGAAACATTTCCCTAAGGATCCCTTTCAGTAGTCTGCCCATGTATGCACAAGCACTCCACTGACACCAAATGAAACATTTCCCCAAGGATCCCTTTCAGTAGCCTGCCCATGTATGTGCAAGCACTCCACTGACACCAAATGAAACATTTCCCCAAGGATCCCTTTCAGTAGCCTGCCCATGTATGTGCAAGCATGTCCCTGACACCAAATGAAACATTTCCCCAAGGATCCCTTCCAGTAGTCTGCCCATGTATGTGCAAGCACTCCACTGACACCAAATGAAACATTTCCCCAAGGATCCCTTTCAGTAGTCTGCCCATGTATGTGCAAGCATGTCCCTGACACCAAATGAAACATTTCCCCAAGGATCCCTTTCAGTAGTCTGCCCATGTATGTGCAAGCACTCCACTGACACCAAATGAAACATTTCCCCAAGGATCCCTTTCAGTAGCCTGCCCATGTATGTGCAAGCATGTCCCTGACACCAAATGAAACATTTCCCCAAGGATCCCTTTCAGTAGCCTGCCCATGTATGTGCAAGCACTCCACTGACACCAAATGAAACATTTCCCCAAGGATCCCTTTCAGTAGCCTGCCCATGTATGTGCAAGCACTCCACTGACACCAAATGAAACATTTCCCCAAGGATCCCTTTCAGTAGTCTGCCCATGTATGCACAAGCACTCCACTGACACCAAATGAAACATTTCCCCAAGGATCCCTTTCAGTAGCCTGCCCATGTATGTGCAAGCACTCCACTGACACCAAATGAAACATTTCCCCAAGGATCGCTTTCAGTAGCCTGCCCATGTATGTGCAAGCACTCCACTGACACCAAATGAAACATTTCCCCAAGGATCCCTTTCAGTAGTCTGCCCATGTATGCACAAGCACTCCACTGACACCAAATGAAACATTTCCCCAAGGATCCCTTTCAGTAGTCTGCCCATGTATGTGCAAGCACTCCACTGACACCAAATGAAACATTTCCCCAAGGATCCCTTTCAGTAGTCTGCCCATGTATGCACAAGCACTCCACTGACACCAAATGAAACATTTCCCCAAGGATCGCTTTCAGTAGCCTGCCCATGTATGTGCAAGCACTCCACTGACACCAAATGAAACATTTCCCCAAGGATCCCTTTCAGTAGTCTGCCCATGTATGCACAAGCACTCCACTGACACCAAATGAAACATTTCCCCAAGGATCCCTTTCAGTAGTCTGCCCATGTATGCAAGCACTCCACTGACACCAAATGAAACATTTCCCCAAGGATCCCTTTCAGTAGCCTGCCCATGTATGCACAAGCACTCCACTGACACCAAATGAAACATTTCCCCAAGGATCCCTTTCAGTAGTCTGCCCATGTATGTGCAAGCACTCCACTGACACCAAATGAAACATTTCCCCAAGGATCCCTTTCAGTAGTCTGCCCATGTATGCACAAGCACTCCACTGACACCAAATGAAACATTTCCCCAAGGATCCCTTTCAATAGTCTGCCCATGTATGCACAAGCACTCCACTGACACCAAATGAAACATTTCCCCAAGGATCCCTTTCAATAGTCTGCCCATGTATGCACAAGCATGTCCCTGACACCAAATGAAATGTTTTTCCTTCCCCTCACAACATATTCTCATATTTAATTGCTGCTTACTGGTGTAAGTTCATGGCCATTTACTCATTTAGTATGCAAATTAGCTCATTTTGGATTCTTCTCTATGAAGCCTACTGATATGCAAATGTGCAACTCCCCCTATCTGCATATTAGCTGCCTCCCTATCCCTTATGCCTTAAGCATATTATGTTTTTGCTATAGGAAAGTGCGTTTTTCATAATGTATTTTCATAGTCATCCAGAAAGGCTGGGATTGCCTAACCACATAGAGCCACTCTTCCTGGATTACCACTATGAAAATGTGAATCCCCAGACTACAAATACTGGCCTCAGTTTCAGCACTCATTTCTAGCATGTACAAGTAATTAAGTTATTGTTTAAATGAACGATGCATTTCATAAGAATCTGCATTAAACTAGTGATTTCTTCCATTTTTGCGCTAATATTGTCTTACAGGAAATACAGTCATGCGTATCATATTAATGAAAGTAGACTCATTTACTTTTATACTAAAACTTGAAAATATTTGAAAAGTTGAAACTGTTAGATCGCAAATTAGCAAAATTCATACATTTTTAAAATGTTTACATAAAGATTACTTACAATCACAATCTTAAAGCAAAAATCTTGCATTATTATCTGCACATTTCAATAACAATTACATTTTTTGGTTACAAAACACCTTTTCTTTGGAGTATTCTCTGACTGTATATATTTTTAAAAATGCAGTTTTATTGTAAAATATGAACCGTGTGGCTACAGAGACATAAGAATCATTACAATATATGAATTAACCATGCTACATATTAGAGCGCCTCAACTACAGTACAAAATAAAAGCTTAGACCATGAATATCTCTCTCTCTCTCTCTCTCTCTCTCTGGTTTCCGATCAGAAGGATGAAAGCTCACAAAAGTGAACATCAAAAGACCAAACCAGGAACAATGAAAATCTGGAAGGTTGAACAGCAAAGACCTTGATTGTGTGGGATTGCAGTACACTGGAGATTGGTGTTTTGCTCTTTCCCCACCGCAGTGCTATCTCGTCATGAAGCAGAGCCACTCGCTGACCCTCTTCAAATGCAACATAGATCAATAGATGGGTGACTGTAGATTCACTGCTAGGGTGGTGCCCATGTCCCTCATGGACAGCAGAAGTCAGTATTAATTACCATAGACCCATATCTCTGCAAACTTCCCTCACTTAACTACTGACAATTGGGGCAACTCAGGTTAAATATGGCTAAGCTTGTAAGGGCTCTTGGGCTGTTAGAATAGTAACCTCCTATGAACCTATAAAATTAGCAGGGGGTTTGGTGCAAAAACACTGATGCTGTTTTTATTTTCACTATATATATATATATATATATATATATATATATATATACACGGGTGTTAGAGTATTCATCACTGCAAACATTTATCACATGTTGAAATTCTGCTTATATTCGTTGGTGGTACAGCTGGTCGAGTTATGTAATGATAGAACTTCAGCAGCCCTACAGCTACATAGTTCTGGGTTTATTTCCCTTTCTGTTTAGTTGTGCAATGCTGGAGTTAGTATATTTAATTTTCATAGGTAATGAGAAGATGCCCTAATGTCCAGGTGTGGGGGGACACCCCACAAACAAAGCTGTTTTTTGGGTTTTTTGCTTTTGTATTGGTGATCTCAAATTTAATCTGTTGATTTACATTTGTGGTTACTTTACTTAAATAGCTTAAATTGAGATGAAGGTGCTTGCCAATGTGTTTGTGCATATATATATATATCTATATATCTATATCTATATCTATATATATATATATATATATATATATATATATATATATATATATATATATGTTCTTCTTCTTATATATATGTTCTTCTTCTTCTTTCGGCTGCTCCTGTGTTAGGGGTCGCCACAGCAGATCAACTGTTTCCATTTCTTCCTGTCCTCTGCATCTTGCTCTGTCACACCAACCACCTGCATGTCCTCTCTCACCACATCCATAAACCTTATCTTAGGCCTTCCTCTTTTCCTGTTACCAGGCAGCTTCATCCTTAGCATCTTTTTCCCAATATACTCTGCACCCCTCCTCAGCACATGACTAAACCAATGTAATCTTGGCTTTGTCTCCAAACCTTCCAACCTGGGCTGACCCTTTAATATACTTATTCCTAATCCTGTCCATCCTTGTCACACCCAGTGCAAATCTTAACATCTTCAACTCTGTCACGTCAAGCTCTGACTCCTGCCTTTTTGTCAATGCCACTGTCTCCAACCCATATAACATAGCTGGTCTCACTACCCTCTTGTAGACCTTCCCTTTCACTCTTACTGGTACTCGTCTGTCACAAATCACTCCTGACACTCTTCTCCACCCACTCCATCCTGCCTGTACTCTCTTCTTCACCTCTCTTCCACACTCACCATTACTCTGAACTATTGACCCCAAGTATTTAAACTCATCCACCTTCACCACCTCTACTCCTTGCATCCTCACCATTCCTCTATCCTCCCTCTCATTCACACACATATATTCTGTCTTAGTCCTGCTGACCTTCATTCCTCTTCTCTCTAGAGCATATCTCCACCTCTCCAGGGTCTCCTCCACCTGTTCCCTACTCTCACTACAGATCACAATTTCATCTGCAAACATCATAGTCCACGGGGACTCCTATCTGATCTCATCTGTCAACCTGTCCATCACTATTGCAAATAAGAAAGGGCTCAGAGCTGATCCTTGATGTAATCCCCCCTCCACCTTAAACGCATTCGTCACTCCCACTGCAGACCTCACCACTGTCACACTACCCTCATACATATCCTGTACCACTCTTACATACTTCTCTGACACTCCTGACTTCCTCATACAATACCACAACTCCTCTCTAGGCACCCTGTCATATGCTTTCTCTAAATCCACAAAGACACAATGCAACTTCTTCTGACCTTCTCTGTACTTCTCCATCAACAGTCTCAGAGCAAACATCGCATCTGTAGTGCTCTTTCCTGGCATGAAACCATACTGCTGATCACTAATCATCACCTCCCTTCTTAACCTAGCTTCCACTACTCTTTCCCATAACTTCATGCTGTGACTGATCAATTTAATCCCTCTGTAGTTACCACAGCTCTGCACATCACCCTTAATCTTAAAAATCGGTACCAAAACACTTTTTCTCCATTCCTCAGGCATCCTCTCACTTTTCAAGATTTCATTAAACAATCTAGTTAAAAACCCCACTGCTATTTCACCTAAACACCTCCATGCTTCCACAGGTATGTCATCTGGACCACAGCCTTTCTGTTCTTCATCCTCTTCATAGCTATCCTTACTTCCTCCGTGCTAATCCACTGCACTTCATGATTCACTATCTGCACATCATCCAACCTTCTCTCCCTCTCATTCTCTTCATTCATCAGCCCCTCAAAGTACTCTTTCCATCTGCTCAACACACTCTCCTCACTTGTGAGTATGTTTCTCTCATTATCCTTTATCACCCTTACCTGCTGTACATCTTTACTAGCTCTGTCCCTCTGTCTAGCCAATCGGTACAGGTCCTTTTCTCCCTCCTTAGTGTCCAACCTTTTATACAACTCGTCATACGCCTTATCCTTAGCCTTCACCACCTCTCTCTTTGCCATGCACCTCATCTCCTTATACTCTTTTCTACTTTCTTCATCTCTCTGACAATCCCACTTCTTCTTTGCCAACCTCTTTCTCTGTATACTCTCCTGTACTTCTTCATTCCACCACCAGGTCTCCTTGTCCACCTTCCTCTTTCCAGATGTCACACAAAGCACCTTCCTAGCCATCTCTCTTACTAGCTCTGCTGTAGTTACCCAGCTATTCAGTAACTCTTCACTGTCACCCAGTGCCTGTCTTAACTCTTCCCTGAACATCACTTCACAATTACCCTTCTTCAGTTTCCACCATTTGATCCTTGGTGTTGCCCTCACACTCATCCTCTTCTTGATCACCAATGTCATCCTACAAACCACCATTCTATGATGCCTAACTACACTTTCCCCTGCCACCACTTTACAGTCTCCAATCTCCTTCAGAATGGCCCTTCTACATAAGATATAATCCACCTGTGTGCATCTTCCTCCACTCTTGTATGTCACCCTATGCTCCTCCCTTTTGTTAAAATACGTATTCATCACAGCCATGCCCATCCTTTTCACAAAATCCACTACCATCTGACCTTCTGCATTCCTTTGCTTAACACCATACCTACCCATCACTTCCTCATCCCCTCTGTTTCCTTCACCAACATACCCATTGAAATCTGCTCCAATCACCAGTCTTTCACCATTGGGTACAGTCATCACCACTTCATCCAACTGACTCCAAAATTTTTCTTTCTCATCTATCGTACACCCAACTTGTGGAGCATATGCACTAACAACATTCATCATTACACCATCAATTTCCAGCTTCATAAACATCACTCTGTCCAACACTCTTTTCACCTCCAAAACACTCTTAGCATACTGTTCCTTGAGGATAATGCCTACACCATTTCTCCTCCCATCCACACCATGATAAAACAATTTGAAACCATCTCCGATACAGCTAGCCTTGCTCCCCTTCCATCTGGTCTCTTGCACAAACAATATACCAGCCTTCCTTCGGTCCATCATATCAGCTAGCTCTCTCCCTATACCAGTCATACTGCCAACATTTAATGTTCCGACCCTCACTATCACAGTCCTAGCCTTTACCTGCCTTCGGGCATGCCTTCCCCCTCTTCTCCTCCTTCAGCCAACAGTAGCCCAAATTCTGCCAGCACCCTGTTGGCCAACAGTACTTGTGGCAGTCGTTAACCCGGGCTTCGACCGATCCGGTATGTATATCTGTACTGTTGTCTGCATGTATGATTTGGCAAAATTTTATGCCAGATGCCCTTCCTGACGCAACCCTCCCCATTTATCCGGGCTTGGGACCGGCACAAAGAAATGCACTGGCTTGTGCATCCCCAGTGGCTAGGTTTTGTGTATATGTATATATATATATATATATATATATATATATATATATATATAGAGAGAGAGAGAGAGAGAGAGTGTATATATATATATATATATATATATATATATATATATATATATATATATATATATATATATATATATATACACACACACACACACACACACACACACACACACACACACACACACACACACACACACACACACACACACACACACACACACAAATAAAAAAAGTGTTTTCCTCTAAAGGATGAGTTGCACAATTAAAGATACTTTACAGAGGAACAACAATGGTCAGGAAGCTCTTGCATGCTGAAATAACAAACTGTGTTTAGAAAATGAAAATACTCTTTATTCTGGAAGTTTGTCAAGCTTTCATAACTCAGACAAGTGCTCCCACAGCCATTATGTACAGATGCTGTTTCCATTTCAGTGAATATATTAATTAGAACTGCTGACGTGCCATTAATTTGCATCATGAATTAGCATATTAGGTGCAGGAAAGGTTAATGCTTTGGTCAGAAATGCCTACGTACATATTACTTCTATATTCTAAACAAATTTCCAAGTAAAGGAAGAATTTGCTTTACTTTTCAAACTAAGCACCATCTGTTACTAAACATACTTCATGATAACACTGCTGTAATTATTTTAAAGGACAGCAAAAATCAAAATAAAATAATTAGTTCCTGTACAAGTGGTGAATAATGGTGTCCTGGGTGCTGAACTAAAGTATGCTAACACCAAATTTAAGTCTGAACTCAGATACATTGCTAATAAAACAGATGTATTTAGCTTCATTACACAGAAACTGCAGAAGGCAACATAATGTTGTGAGCTGTTGTTTATACAGAAGGTAATGATGCAGTAAAAGTAAAGAAAGCGTATCTTCAGCTCTAGGCTAACTTACTACTAAGTGATAACCTGGCAAAATATCAAGCCCCCGCAGGCCCTAAGAACACTGTTGCCTGTTTGGAACTGTTAACAGAAACACTGTACAAGCATGTTAATAGCTGCACAGAGGCAGCTGTACCCACCAAGAATAAGTACTGAACTAACACAAAAATGCCATCCTGGTTGTATCACAACATCAATAGGCTGTATAACAAAAGGGAGAAAATCATAACAACATTAGAAGGTGTAGCACACAGCAGGATAAAAACACTTCTCACCAAAATAAACAAACAACTCAGATGACAAATAAAGTCTACTAAAGCCAAATTCAATGTTGATTTGTCCTCCCAGGGCAAGGATAACAAAAAGGCATTTTTTGAGCTGTGTCTGCAATCTCAAAGGCAATACACAGATGTGGGCAGAACGTATTGTTAATGGACCTACACTGAGACAGAAGATATCACAAACATACTGGCAAACAAATTCAGCTCTAACTTTAACCCCACCAGCCTCCCCTAAGGAAATTACACCAAATACAACTCCACTTACTATCAGTAGGGAACAGGTCCTGAATATTTTCTAAGGCCAAGAACACTGTATTGATGGACCCTGATAATATCCCTGGCTGCCTTCTAAATGGCATAAAACATGACCTATTAATTTCTCTCGAACCACTATTTAATCATAGCCTCTTAACAGGCTTTGTACCTCACTAACGAAAACAGCAACTGTCTTCCCTTTGCACAAAGGCAGGCCATCTACAAACACTGGAAACTACAGACCGTAGGTCTTACTAGTCTCATATGCAAAGCCATAGAAAGAATTGCCATGGAAGTGATCAGTAATAACATAGGAAATCTATAGACACTGGACCCATCCCAGTTTGCTTTCATTTAGGGCAGGCCATGCCTACTTAACCTGGTGGACTTCTTTGAGAAGGTCACCAAAGCGATGGGCAAGGGCAAAATGGTTCTCAGTGTGTATCTTGACCCTACTCAGGCATTGTTGACCAACTCAATAGGTTAGATATAAACTCTTATATCACCCTGTGGGTAGCCAGCTAGCTCATAGACAACACCCAGGAAGTCAGAATTGGGGAGCCACGTCTACAAAAAGGCCAGCCACAATAACTGTCTCTCAGGGATATGTTCTGGGACTGCTTCTTTTTCTCATCTACTTTTCTGAAGTCAACACCAAAGTCAAGAGCCACATTTGCAGACAATTGCAAATTAGGAACAGTCATACAATCCCCCAGTGACACTAATGTTCTCCAGGAAGGGCTGATACAGACCAATAACTTGGGTCAGAGCCACTACTAAAACTAAATGTCAAAAAATGCATGATGGTATGCTTACAGGAAGTCATCCACCCTATTAACTATTCTATTGACAACATCCCCATAGGAGTCAACTGAGTAGTCAGGGACATAGGGACACACATAGACATTAATCTAGCCTTTGACAATCACATGTCTACAGTCATGAGGAAATCATTCTATGTTGTACAACTTATAAACAAAGTTATGGCATCTAGGACCAAGGAGGTCATTGTTCCATTATCTTTAGCATTCATCAGATCTATCATTGAGTACAATGCCCCACTTGGTGTGTACCTAACCTGGCACATCCAACAACTAGAATGACTGCATGTCCGCAGAGGTTTCTCACTAAAAGAATCATCATCATCATCATCAACCCCCTTTTTCCCATTTTCAGCATAGGGTTGGGATGTCATATTAACTGTCATCATCTCTCTGGAATCAGTGCCACACTCCTGCCTTCTTTGACATCATACCTGACTGTCACAGATCTTTTCTCACACAATCCATCCACCTCTTTGCTGGAGATCCTCATTTCCTCTTATCTTCTTCCTGTCCGTCTTGAATCTTCTCTCTAGATTGTCTTCTGCTTTACTACACATGTGCATAAACCACTATAATCTGCTCTCTTTGATCTTTTCTGCAATTGAAGCTACTTTGGCTTCTGCTCTTATGTTCTCATTTCTTTATCTGTCCCACAGTGTGCATCTTAACACCCATCTCAGGCACTTCATATCCATCACCTCTAGCTTCATCTGCTCTGCCTTTACTGCCCAGGTTTCTGTACCCTAAAGTAGTACTACTTGCACCACTGTCTTATACTCCTTACTTTTCAGTTTCTTTGGAATTCTTCTGTCATACACTGTACCTAACACTCTATGCCACTTGGCTGCAGCTCCTCTGATTCTAGCTTTGACCTCTTCATTCAGACTTTCCTTCTCCTCGACCACCCCTCCCAAATACTTGAAGCTATATGTAAGATTACATACCTTGGTTGACACAGCAAAATGTTGACAGCAAGAACTTTGACCACAAAGCTCCAGAAAGCAAACATTAACAGTCAACTGTGCATGTGCAAGGAAAGTTTTTGTCTCACGCAAACAAATGAAAAAAAAACAAAAAAAAAAATAACAGGTCTACCTAAACCCACTGCTTATTATATATACTACCTCTGTAACTGCACAATTCCCAAGAAAAAGGAATATTCCTGTACCTTAGGATTGTCGATGTAGCACACCTGTCAACCTTTAGCATACATTGACCAACTGTGGTCAATCAAGTGGCTGTCAATGTTTTGCTATATAAAACAAATTCAGGAGTCCCATATCTATCTATCTATCTATCTATCTATCTATCTATCTATCTATCTATCTATCTATCTATCTATCTATCTATCCATCCATCCATCTATCCATCTATCTTTTCATATATTTACATCTCTCTCTCGCTATATATATATATATATATATATATATATATATATATATATATATGTATATATGTATGTATGTATATATGTATGTATGCATATATGTATGTATGTATGTATGCATGTATGTATGTATATATGTATGTATGTATGTATGTATATATGTATGTATGTATGTATGTATATATGTATGTATGTATGTATATATGTATGTATGTATGTATGTATGTATATACACACATACACAAATAGAAAGCAATGAGGAATGGGGAATAATAGAATGAATGGCAGAATACAAAAGATATGCATGTATTCCTGATGTCAAAGAATACCTGCCCTCACATTTTACAAAAAAATTCTACATAAAAGTTGCAGAATGAAATGCAAATAGACTGGTACATTGGATGGGATGAGAGAGTGACAAAGGCAGAGAAAACATGATTAAGAAATGCTTTGTATTGGTGCCTATACAATGTATAGGTGGTTGATAGATTAATGTACGATGCACATGCTGGAGTTATAGAAATGCTAGCCCACAGACCAGCAAGACCGCTTTATACAACAAAGAAAACTTTCCAAGTCTCATGCTAAAGACTGCTCTGGCAGCAAACTCAAGATTAGTAACAAAATGTGAAACGTGGACTGCAACAAAACAACAAATTAGGAAGCAGGTGAAGAGTGCTCAGCCAGAACACTGTAGACACAGTGCAGAAGACGGAAAGGGAAAATGATACAAATTGTGTTTTTGATGTGTTTTCGTATAACACCAATTACAAAGTCATCAAACACAGTTCTAGTGAAGAGAAAGTACCAACATCATTACATATCATGTTTCTGCAAGAGACAAGTGTCCCAAAGGTACCCAATGTCCCCTGCATCTTACAGTGCTAGGTTTCCTGGCAACTGAGATCAAACATGATGGGACTATGGAAAAAGTAATGAACATTTACGTAAGTAAGTGAACAAGCAAAAGAATAGAGAATCATATCTATTTCTCAAGAGAAGTGGTTAAAATGGTCTGCTGTACAAGCTGTTTCATGAAATAATTGGAACTGCAGCACAGCGAGAGAAGGAGGGTAATATATGTGACAAAATGTAAGATGGGGAAAACAGAGAGAGAGAAAGGCATTGACAAAGTTAAACAAAATAACCTAGCGGCTAAATGTAGCACATACCATTTCTGGCAGTATAATGGTAAGCCAAAGACTGCAATGGAATAAGAATAAAGGCATCTGCAAAGAAAACAGCATTACTGCTGCTGTTAAAATCAGGCTACTTCAACTCTTGCATATACAGAGCTTCCGTCCAAAAAATATTGCTTGGTATTCATGAGAAGTCAGTGTTTTATTTGTAACAATTATGTATTAGCAGATTTAGAAAAGTTAAAACAGATTAAGGTATGTCAATTACTGCATACCCCCCCCCCCCCCCAAAAAAAAAAAAAAAGCTCAGCAGAGGTTCTTTGCTGGTGCTATAGCTAGCTGACACAAGTAAAAGGGTCTTTACTTATTGTCAATGGAGGAGACTGGAATTATCAAACTATTTTTGTCAGTTCTCATTTTTATGCTTATCCATCAAAACTGCTTATTGGCACTATGTTTTTATCCATCTGGTTCCTTTGTTGCACTAGGGGTGAGAGCCAGGCATCCCCAGGCTAGGTGAAAGTCCAAAGACCCATTAGTTCCTGTCTAGGATGCCTAATTGGCCCAGTTATGCCCCCTTAGGGAAGGAATTGGTGATAATCAAGTGGTAGAGAGTGGTCCAGCTGTCAGGTCTGAAGGAGCGGACTATTCTTCTCCGAGCTGCTATCCTTGTGAAGGCTCTCTTGAGCTTCACTTAAGGGCTACCTGTTAAACATGCAATCCTCGGCATGCTGTATTCCCTGATTAGTGCAATTACACAGAAGCAGCACAGGCTCAACAGGTCTGTGTTCCATGACTCTAACCGCTATGGCTCTTTCCATGTGTTATCCAACTGGTAACCAGAGCCACATCCCATCCTCCCTCCAGGATGGCCAATCGATAGGCCAGAGCCACATCCCATCCTCCCTCCAGGATGGCCAATCGATAGGCCAGAGCCACATCCCATCCTCCCTCCAGGATGGCCAATCGATAGGCCAGAGCCACATCCCATCCTCCCTCCAGGATGGCCAGTTGGTAAGCCAGAGCCACAGCCCATCCTCCCTTCAGGATGGCCAATCGATAGGCCAGAGCCACATCCCATTGTCCCTCCAGGATGGCCAATTGGTAAGCCACAGCCGCATCCCATCCTCCCTCCAGGATGGGCAAGCTGACTTCAGAGCAGTAAACAGAAGGATTTGGCGAACTAAAAAACTGAAATATTTTAGTCAGGCAAGCTGCTGTAGTCTGTTGTTACTCTTCCCTGATCATAAACTGTGATTTACCATCAGGGAAAGAATTGCTGCTAAAAGTATCATTTTATTTTTCTAAGCATGAAAACATGACCACTGGAGTTTATCCAAGTTTCTATCCTCTTACAAATATCTTTTGAAGGAGGTGTACTGTTAATTTTTTATCAGAATAATGCTTTAGTAGTAGAATATAGCAGCCACTGTGTATCATCACACAACTGCTTCAAGTTATCTATAATGTATATCATGGGTTCTATTACAAATCCTTGAGGAAATCTAGTATACAGGGATATAGAATTCGATACCACTTTCCTATATTTGACTTTTTGAATATGGCCAATAAAGAGATTTGAAATGATTAGAGTAATAGATATAAAAGTCATTTTTTTCATAGGTTTATGAACTACTGGTTTGTGGTTGATACATGCCAAGTCAAATTGCATTCATTATAAACAGAGGTTTAGTAGTATGCAGATTATGGTGACTTAATTCAAGATGGTGACATTGACAACCACACGTGGCCATTCTGAAATGTTACATCACAATTTTAATCCCATGTTGCTTAGGATCTCTGCTAGATGGAAATACAAGACCTTTTCAAGAACTTTTGCTGAAAGAGCAGTGCAAGGATATAATAAAATATTTTAAAATTCTCGGTGTCATCAGTCTTATGCTAGAGGGCAACATGCTGGCATTATTTCCAGACCAGTGTAGCTACTACATGTTGGTAAAACCTATATATGAAATGAAGATGGCAAGGAGGGCTGTATCAGCTGTAGTTAATTTTAAGTATTTATGTGGTAGCTAATAATAAACAACTGTGACAGGTTTTGTTATTTGGTCCATCATTTATTTATGCTGCTTACATTTATTGGGAATTTGGAATTTTGGTGAGAATATGTCTTTGCAAAACTGGGCAGTAAAGTAGAGGAGAGAATGAAAAATAAAGTATCTTTAAGGAAAGCAAAGTATGCATTTTGTTTGCTTGCTTGTCAGGTTATTAATTTGTCCTCTTTAAAGTCAGACAATATAGGAATTGAGTTCCTTGGCCAGTGAGGCATTCATTTTCCAGAAAGATTTTGTAAGGTACGGTACAAAGGCCTCTTGTTCTTAGAGATATGAGGGTTAGTTTTATTAGTTTCTTTCTTCAGCTATTACTGAGGAACATAATATTGTAAATAGTCTACAAGACTTTGAGTTATTTAAGTGGTCTTGAATCTTGTCTCATATTAAGCTTGATTTTAGTGAACTTGAATGTCCCTATGATATTTGTCATTAACTGCAACATTTTTACTGAGATAATTTGTCTATGACAGCTATACTCTGAATAAAATTATATATATATATATATATATATATATATATATATATATAAAATATATATATATATATATATATATATATATATATATATATATATATATATATATATTAGAGGTTTAGAGGGTTATAGCTCTGTGTTTAAAAACTAGCATAGAACTTTAGGTGTCTTTATCTGATCTTACATCTGTTGTAGTTCAACATTAAATAAAACTCCTTTAAGTGAGATAATCTACAACAGGAGAAGTTTGACTGTGATGCTTTGTACAGTTTATATCTCTAGACGTGAAACTATAAAGTTTTTAATGGAATTTATTCATTTTTTTATCCATTGTCCTTTATTTACCAGTAAAGTGTGACTGGGCCTAAAACGATTTTCAGTGGCAGCCCTGGGGAGGAAAGCTCCGCATGTATAAACATACAATATATTTGAGACAGTAGAAACATTTATAGTTCACTATCAAGGATACAAAATGATAAGGTACATTCCATAGAGACCTTTAAACAACAGTGGTAGTAATTCATGAAGAGGAAAAGCAAGTCCATAGGTGAAAATGCATAAGTACAATATCTAGTTACTACTAAGACAGGTGATGTGGATCGGAGAAAGCAGTTCGTGGAGGAGAAGCAAGAAGGTAGATAAGAGATTAGCTAGGAGTAAAGCAAGAGCAGAGCCAAGTGCTGGATAAGAATTCCATAGGAGAGGCTTTTAATTATGGGGAATCTAGATTTAGCAATCAGTGTTATGTCATAACCCTGATATGCTGGATGATATTTTAAAGATGGGTGTTCAATAAGTTTTGAAATGAAGTTGCCCTGCCTCCATGGTGACAGCCTTCTCTTTTGGTTCTGCCATCACATTACTGGGTGATTTCTCTGCCAATGGCTCCTGGAATCAACCAGAAGCTATTCCATTAGTTATACAACTAGCACAGCACCCCCCTCCCCACTGGCCTCCATGAGAGAAGTGACCAGACATTGACTTACCATCCTCCATCACACCAGCTCCTCCTGCATGTGGGCTACTAGTCAAACCTGGGTTAACTAGTTTGTAGTCAACAACAGAACCACCATATATCACATGACATTCCGGCATTTTACCATAGCACGCTAATTGTGCATAAAAAAGATAACTGAAGCATCTGTTTGCCTTGATGTAGCAGTGCAAAGTCCATAACATACTTAAGTATTAATGTAGCAATATTTGAACTTATGGAAGATCATACTCATTAGCTGCAAATGTGTATCTTTCTGCTTGGTACCGAATCATTGTCTGGTTAAGTCACTTACTGATTCACAAAGTAGACAAATGGTGACCGAGGTAAACATATCCATTACTACGGGATAAAGTTCATTATACGCTCATTGCCTTAGACTTTTGTTAAAGAGTAAAATAATCTTCTATGTATATTTGAGAATTATTCTGAACTCAGGAGGAAGAGCATACTCTGTCTCAGCAAGCATCAGCTTCAAGAAATGCTCTGTCATAGAAGAACAAGAGATTGGGAAAGAGAAAGAGAGAGTTGTTTCTACTTTAGCCCAGAAGACGTGAGCACAGCAGGAAGAGCCCCTACACATTAAGCAGACACACAGACATAAGCTGCACAGAAGATTTGAAAAGGGAGTCACCAACGAATTTACAGTGTTACAGCAAAAAGAGATGGGACCTTCACATAGCATTACACACTGATTTGCAGCAGACTTAACTCTAAACTTTTTTTGAGAATGATTTTGCAGGTGTGTGTGTGTGTGTGTGTGTGTGTGTGTGTGTGTGTGTGTGTGTGTGTGTGTGTGTGTGTGAGGCACAGTTATTTAATACAATCATATTGCAAACACAGAGATAGATAATCTTAATATTAGTGTGAATAAGGTTAAGGAGGTGAGATTTGAGGGATGGGCATAAGAGAATAAAAGAGTAATAGATCCATGTATATATATTTTTAAGACGTAGTTATTCTTTAATGTGGTGATTAAAGACCTAGCTGTATATTGGACTGTTTGGGTATTATACCTCAACTTCTTCACTGTTGATAATACCAGTGTAAAATAAGTACCATTCAACACATTGTTATGTGATTAAACTTACGATCTATTCCATCCATCCATCCTCAATCCCATTTTCCCATTTTGCACATGGGGTCAGGGTGTTACTTCAACAGTGACAATCATCTCGAGCTAAGGTTTACACCACTGGGTGGCTAGCCCTGCTGTGGTAGTTCATCTGTGCCACTCATTTGCACCTATGGCCAATTTACAATGTTTAATCCATTTACTGCATGTCTTTGGAGTGTTGGAGAAAACCAGAGCACCAGGAGGAAACCCACACAACCACAGGGAGGACATGCAGACTCTGCACAGAAGACAACCCAGCCGAGAATCTAATCAGAGAACCTCTTGCTTTGAGGTGACAATGCTAACTGGTGCACTATCGTGGCTGCCCAATCTTACAATCTATTCTCCCTAATTTATCATAGGAAGCTTAACCAGGTTGCTGTTTACACTTAAATTTTGTTTAAATTTCAACAATTAAAAAATAAGTTTCTTGCAACTATACCATCACTTTGTTTTGGTGAAGTCCATGTCCATTACTGTGTGCATGTGTGTTTGTGTTCTAAGCTCAAATTTCCAGTCCCTGCAGATGGAATTCTATAAACTCGGATGGAATATTACAGATGGATTTAGAAATGGGTGTTCTGCAAACTCAGATGGAATATTACAGATGGATTTAGAACTGGGTGTTCTGCAAACTCAGATGGAATATTACAGATGGATTTAGAAATGGGTGTTCTGCAAACTCAGATGGAATATTACAGATTGATTTAGAACTGGGTGTTCTGCAAACTCAGATGCAATATTACAGATGGATTTAGAACTGGGTGTTCTGCAAACTCAGGTGGAATATTACAGATGGATTTAGATTTGGGTGTTCTGCAAACTCAGGTGGAATATTACAGACGGATTTAGATTTGGGTGTTCTGCAAACTCAGATGGAATATTACAAATGGATTTAGAACTGGGTGTTCTGCAAACTCAGATGGAATATTACAGATGGATTTAGAACTGGGTGTTCTGCAAACTCAGATTGAATATTACAGATGGATTTAGAACTTGTATGGCTGCCTATTGTATTTTTAAAATTAATAATCATCTACTTTATGTGTAAAACCATTTTGTGAGACTTAATTTCATGTGGGCTGTTCAATAATACAATGACACTGTTTTCTGAGTCACTGCAGCAGACTTAAGAGCTGCACTGAAGTCTTAAAAAAAATCAGTTGGCAGTTAAGGTAATATACCCAGGACAACATTGCATAATTCCAGCATGCTTTTTAGCCAAGTTGCACTTAGTGAGTCATTTATAGATTCATATTTATGTGCCTGCATTATACTTTAATCTGTTTGTTGCTATTGTGAGTAAAGAGACTATACTCCTGGCTCCCAACATATTGTAGACATAACTTATTTGTGGTCATTATGGTGGAGCCAATGACTTTAGAAAATATCCAATTGGACTTCACAGTAATGAGAAATGCTGTGGATATTCTAATTTGAAATGTCAAACTCTACTTTACAGGATCTAAAGGAAGTAGCCAAAGAGATTGCTATTCCCCAAGGTCGGGGGACTCTGTATACTGAAAAAAAAGTGGCTATTAATTTCTATTGGCTGATACTGCAAGATTTGTGGAGGTAAATAGCATATTCTGGTGAATGTGGATTATGCTACTAGATACCATGAAGTGATGGCATTATCCTCAAATGAGGCAGAGAAGGTGGCAAATGCTCTATTAGACAATTTCAATACGATCCCCTACCATACAGAGACCGATGGTCTATGGAGAGGTTTAACGCTACACTAATGTTGAGATCATTCAGACCACATAGCTCATGGAGATGGCACAACAGCACTTAGCATGAACACAACAGCAGTGAAAGGTCTGGTATAACCAGACAGCCATGACCAGAGAGTATTCTGTTGGGCAGAAAGTGATGATGATTATTCCTGTTTGACACAATTAATTGCAGGCAGAATAGGAAGATATTAGAATTAGAAGGGGAGTCCTCATTAATACCAAAGGGGCTAGTGCCATAAAGTAGCTGCTATAGGTTCTACTACTAACCTTTATGCCACTAACTTGATAGTAGTTGCGCTTTTGATAGTAGTTGAGCTTTACCCAGGCTATGCTGCTAAAACGTTCATACATATTATGTAACCCTCTTCCAATATCAACATGTCATTGAATGTGTGCTACATTATGTATCTGACTCGAACCAGTAAATTTATTTTGTTAGATACTGCTATCTGGATTGGACAGGGCCACCACAAATCATAGCTCTCACACTCCATTTCTGATATTAGCCTCTTCCAACATGCTACCGGTCCCACTACACTTGTTCATATTTCTAATAAAGGTTCTACCTAGATATCATTTTTACTAGCCAATTAAAACAATGTAATATTGTGTAACTTCATACTAACATCAAAAGTAATTATTGCTAGATCACACCCTTTTGCTCTTTTAAAAAGACGAGGGTTGAACCTATCTGTGGCAATCATCATGCTTTTCTCCTCAAAAGGAACAAATGCTCATACCTGAACTAGACTTCACTGACTCAAGATATATTCGGGATTACAGATGTTGATGTTCTACAGACATTTAGGACATGAGTTCATGCAGTTCAGATCTATACATATTTATTTCAAATAAATAATGCAAACTGTAAGGATTCAATTATCTCTAGTTAAAACTAGACCAAATTTTATGCTAAAATGCAGGGAAATGTAATTTTATGATCGATTTCAAAAGTAAAGACATTAGTTTAGAACTACTGCTAGATTTTCCAGCATTGGCTATTTTGCTGTTCTGAACTGTTTGGAAGTTTCTAGAAGGCCAGTGCTTGCTTGGGCTAAAGGGAAGTCTCTGTGTTCACCAGTGGGAGTGGTTAACACTGAACAGCCTGCCTGTCCCTGGAGGAGTGGTTACTACCTAGAAGCTGTAGTTTTATTGGCCATTTTGGGTCAATTCTAAACTCCTTGATCTCTCTCTCTTAAAACCAGGCTGCCTCGTGGTTTTGGCGTCTTTTCAGGCTTGCTAGTTGTTGCTGAAGCACCTACCCAGTGGAGAAAACGCTGAGAGAAGAAAAGGAGCCACTTTTGTGATTTTAAGTATTTTCTTCTGATTTTTTGTTAAGTTTTACTGCTTTGCCGCCTAGTTTTTGGCATTTTCTGGCTTGCTAAAGTTTATATCTGTAACAGTAACAGTACTTGGAACACATCTAGAGCCTGTTTACTGCATTTCCTGTGTTGCACTTAATTTAAAATCGTTTTTTTCTCTAAAAACTGCATTTTACCTGATTTTGGCCTATCACTCAAGTGTGGGGTCATTTATTGCACTGTTGTGATTATTTTGCTGCTTGTGTATCTCTGCTACCTTTAAACTACAACAAAAAGAAAAAAAATCTTGTTTTTTCCCACTTTCTGAAAGTTAAGAAAGTTCAGTTACAGATTTGCTGTTCTGAAACTGTTTGGAAGTTTCTAGAAGGCCAGTGCTTGCTTGGGCTAAAGGGAAGTCTCTGTGTTCACCAGTGGGAGTGGTTAACACTGAACAGCCTGCCTGTCCCTGGAGGAGTGGTTACTACCTAGAAGCTGTAGTTTTATTGGCCATTTTGGGTCACTTCTAAACTCCTTGATCTCTCTCTCGTAAAACCCTACAACTCTCTTTTGCGGGTTTTATGACTGAGCAGTGTCGGGCAGCGCCGCCTAAACAGGTTTAAACTATTCCAGGCTCCACAAAGTCTGCTCTTCACTTTTGCCTTAGAACTGTTCAAACTCTCAAAGTAATCACTCTATTCTCTTTCTAAAGCCCTGCACTTGCTCAGCTCTTATAAGGAAACACTAACTAACTAAAGCACTACACCCTCCTTGACTTCTCATAAGTATTTAGACTCCCGATTGGTCCTTCCTGATCAAGTGAAAAATCAGTTCCCTTCCCTAATCTGATCAGTAAAAAACAGTTCCCTATACTAATCTGGTATGTCCAAGGGTCAGTTTCAAGGTTACTCTCCAGTCCAGCTGGTGAATCTGGGAATTTTGAGGCAATGTTACAATTGCCTTATTTACACAGACAACCCTCTCCTCCTTCCAACAAACTCTAATACATGTGCGAGATGCAGTTACACAGCCAAACTGGAGGCAGAGCTCTCTCAGCCCAAGACTGGCACAGTCAGTCAGGAGGAAAAGGTAACCACCCACACCACAAATCCAGTCTCACACAGACCTATTGCATCTGCATACCCAACACATAAACACACAAAAACATACTCAGAGGCTCTAAATAAAAATCTGCCTAAATAGCAAAGACCTCCTAAGCAGATATCCAAGCAACAGCCACCCCTCAACAATACCCACAAATCACATATCTCACAAAATCAGTGTGCCTCACAGTCACAGCCCATAAGGCCAAACAACACACCAAATACACTTGTTATAGGGGACTCTATTGTCCGGCACACTGACGTCCCACTCACCAGACTGAACAAGGAGAAGGTCACTGTAAGCTGCCTGTGAGGTGCCAGGATCCGCCACATAATGCAAGCACTCAGGTCACTCAAAAGCAAGTACAAGTATGACTCCGTCATTGTCCATGCTGGTGTGAATGACCTGAGATGTACCTCCCTGGACTACATGAAAAGAGACATAGAGGAGCTCTCTGACCATGTAGCCCAGGCTGGTATGTCCCTGACCTTGAGTAGCATCTTGCCCTCACCAAGAATGATGCCACAGTATAAAGACAAAATGATGAGTTTCAACAATTGGCTAAAGTATTGGTGTCATTCAAAGGGGATCCAGTGTCTGTCAGCCTGGGATGACATGCTCGACAAGCCACGTTGCTTCGCTAGGGACGGCTTGCACCTGTCACCCTTAGGCTTTCGTATACTGGCCAAGGCTCTTGCCACCCCCATAGTGCCTTTTTTAGGCAAGGCTCAAAGGACAAACCCACCTCCATAGACAACCAAAAGATAAAAAAACTAAAGGTAATGCTACTCAATGCCAGAAGTCTAAACCTCAAGATGCATGCACTCGAGACTCTCCTCAGTATGGAGAAAATCGATGTCTGTGCAGTAACAGAAACCTGGTTCAAGACTCCTGAGAGCACCCCAGCACTACCAGGTTATAACTCATACCATGCGTTTCGGCCCCAAAACTCGGACCGAAGCACAAAAGGAGAGGGCGTATCTATATTCATCAAATATACTAACACCTCCAGGTTAGTGGCACTGCACGAAGCATCGGAAATCATCCATGTGTAACTAACAGCGGGCAAAACTGCCTTTCAGTTTGTAGCCTGCTACAGAACACCCTCCCTATTACAGGAACCCTACTTGGCATTCCTGAGAACACTGGAGAATATGAAGATCTCTCCAAACATTATGTTATTGGGTGACTTCAACTACCCAAACATTGACTGGGAAAATTAATCAAGCCCAAACACCCTCGCCCAACGGTTCCTTGAATTTATAAACTCTAACGCAATGGAACAACTGGTCACCACTCCCACAAGAGGGAACAACATATTGGACCTGGTCATCACCAACATGGGGACTCTATGTTCCACACCAGAGGTAAACCCCTCATTGGTAAGATCAGACCATAAACAAATTTCCCTGGACATCCATATCCCATCCCCACCCCCAGCCAAGGAAATCACTGTAAAGATTTTCTCCAAAGCCAACTTTGCACTTCTCAAGACTGAGGTGGAATCCTTCAAAGCCCCTGGGCCAGAGGATAATACAGCCCAATCCGCAGAATCCTTTACAAATGCATTCTATGAGCACCTGCAGGAATGCATGGATCGTGCTATCCCAAATAAAACCAAGACTCACTCCTCCAAAAACAGGAGACCAGTCTGGTGGACCCCGGCCATAAATAAGCTATACAACAGAAGGAGGAAGCTACTACATGACAGAGCAAAATCCCAAAAAGGGAAGGCATCTCTGATCAGTATTAGCAAGAAACTTCGATCCCTCATAAAATCATCAAAGGCCAGTTTCGAAAGAAAAATTGCCCTAGACACTAAAGATAATCACAAGGCCTTCTTTAGTTATGTCAGAAACAAGGATGGAAACTCCCAGATATGCTCTGAATTGTTGCATAATGGTACAAAATATACTGAACCTACAGACATAGCCAACATCCTGGCAGACAGATTCAGTGCAAACTTCTCCCCCCCTTCCCCCAAAGGAGCAAACACCTATCCCAACTGAATGTAACCTCCCTGACATCACAGATGCACAGGTGAAAGCTGCTCTCTCCAAAGCAAAAAACACAGCATCTATGGGACCGCACGGTGTCCCAAGCTGTGTCTTACATGAGCTCCAAGAAGAACTGAACCCTCACATTAAGTCACTGTTCAAACTTAGCCTTACTACAGGATATGTACCCAAAGAATGGCGTACAGCTACAGTGGTCCCACTCCACAAAGGTGGTGCCACAATGGACCCCGGAAACTATCGCCCCATAAGCCGGACTAGTCTGGTCTGTAAAGCTATGGAGCGTATTATCATGGAACTCATAAACAAAGACATTGGTAGCCTCCAGACACTGGACCCTACCCAATTCGGCTTTGTTAAGGACAGATCTTGCCTCTTAAACCTAGTTGATTTCTTTGAAACAGTTACCAAAGCCATAGATGAGGGCAAGGTAGTCCACACAGCCTACCTGGACTTTGCAAAAGCCTTCGACACAATACCCCACTCGGGCATCATAAATAAGCTTACCAGCTTAAATATCAACCCCTATATCACAAGATGGGTTGCAAACTGGCTCAGAGATAGAACCCACATGGTCAGAATTGCAGGTGCCATGTCCGAATCCAAACCAGTTACAAGTGGCATCCCACAGGGCTCAGTTCTGGGACCTCTCTTGTTCGGTATATACTTCTCTGAGGTTCAGGCTAACACGGGGGGATTATGGCTGACAAAGTTCGCAGATGACTGCAAACTGGGGGCCATAATCAAATCTCCAGCTGACAGAAGCATCCTCCAAAAGGGTCTCACAGAGATGGATGCTTGGTGCCAGAGGCACGGCCTCAAGCTAAATGCTAAAAAGTGCATAGTCATCCCCTTTGGGAAAAACAAGGTGCCCACAAATTACCACATAGGTGGTAATCCATTAAGTACGGAAGAAGTAATTAGAGATTTGGGGACCAACGTAGATAGTAATCTCTCCTTTGATAATCACATTGCCAAAGTGGTTAGAAAGACCTTCTATATAGCCCACCTTATCACAAGGTTCGCATCTAGATCAAGAGAGGTCATTGTGCCCCTCTACTCATCACTCATCAGGCCCATAATTGAATACAATGCCCCTTTTGGGATGTACCTTACCCGGCACCTGCAGCAACTGGAGAGACCCCAAAAGTACCTCACCAAGAGGATCATGGGCTACAAACAGATGTCCTATGCAGCTGGACTAAAGAAACTCCAGCTCTACTCAGTTGCTTACCGCCTACTCAGAGGTGATCTATGCCTGACATACAAAGCCATGTCAAACCCAGAATTAATGGACATGCTCCACCTCAAAAAATCCAAGTCCCTTAGAGCTACATGCTCCAGGGACCTAAACCTCAGCACAAAAATAAATAGGACATGCTGGAGGGACAGATTAATTTCCCAAAGGCTCCCCTCACTCTGGAATAGAATCCCAATTCATGTTAGACATAGCCCCTCGCTGACCCTCTTCAAGTGAAATTTGGACGCATGGATGGGAAATCGCAAATTCACCCCTGGGATCTCTCCTGTGTCCCAGCTAGACCGAGGCACAGTAAACTAATCTTAAAAGGGTACCTTCTGTGACCTACTTTACAGAGGCACAATAGGCTAATCTAATAGGGAGGCGGAAGCCAAATACACTCTGGCTAGGCTTATAAATGCCCTAGGGCAGATAGCCTAGTATCTACCTATGAACCTATGAACCTATGAACCAGATGTACCTTTCCAGTCACTCTAGAACTCACTGGAAAGCACTCAAAAGATAACGAAGTCAGACTATAAGTTTTAAGTTGATCATCCGTCTTCTCCTGGTACTGGATCTTGTTTCCATATCATTTATGTTAACTTATTCAAAAAATCATTTTATTTTCATTCTTATGATTCTGTCTATTATGCTATCCCAAGTATTCCTTACACCTACTGATTTCAACAAAAATATTGTTGCTCTCTCTGACTTTCTCTTGAAATGTGTCTGCTAAAAATGTGTTTTAAGCTGTTTGGTAATCTGCTGAGACATGATTCTTCTGCAGGGGATATACTTCACTCTTCCATCTTTCCTTAAAATATAGAACTAACTTCCCTCATTCTCTGGTACAGTTGGATGAAGGCTTGATTATGTGACCCAGACAACTTGTGCTTGATTAGTGGCATGAGTGCTGGGGGAAGTAGGATGGGAGGACAGGAATGAGGAGCTGTGATCACTAAATTATTGTCTCAAATTAAGGCAATGACAAGATGTTGTTTGACTAGATCTAAATCTTACAAACTTTTCTTCAAAAAATGTTCTCTTTCCGTTTACTGTTTACACATGAATGGTTGTGTGCTGTGTGTGTGTGTGTGTGTGTGTGTGTGTGTGTGTGTGTGTGTGTGTGTGTGTGTGCGTGCGTGCATGCGTGTGTGTGTGTGTGTGTGTGTGTGTGTGTGTGTGTGTGTGTGTGTGTGTGTGTGTGTGTGTGTGTGTGTGTGTGTGTGTGTGTGTGTGTGCGTGTGTGCGTGTGTGTGTGTATGTGTGTGTGTGCCTGGATTGATATGATGTAACATATATTAAATGCATTTTCAGATCATCACGTAGGTATGACCTCTGCAGCAGTTTTCAGTTTCACCTGAAAACTTTCTGAAAAACAGTTGTATCGAAAAACACTTCTGTCTAAAGTGGACAGAAAAAATTCTCCCTACCAAAGTCACGTTTGTTTTTCTAGTGAGGGTTTTCATTGTCATTTAAAAATTTCACAATTGCCATTTTTTCCTTGGAGCTTTTAAACAGTTTGCATTTATTTGTAGCAGCTTTCACCCTATTAATTTGCTACGAAGTACCATTTTGATGAAGCTACTTGTCTTTTCTTTCCTTTTTACAATGTTTTGTGCTACAGGTGCATCCACCTGAACTAAATTTTAATCTTCTGTCCCTCCACTTTCAGTTTCCCTTGCTAACTACTCAGGATTATCCTTTGTTGGTTCCTCTCAGTCTTTGCCATTATCTTCCTTTGCGTTTTTTGTTTAAAACTTGTTAAACTAAAATAAATCACTATTTACTATATCTGATTTGTAATCCAATTAAAAATCTATTTTTCTGCTTGTTTTTGAGTAATGCTTTTCTCCTTTTCATATGCTCTGTATATCATAAAATGGTCAGAAATGCTTTGTAGATCCCACATTTGTGTAGATTATGTTACATTTGTTCTTACTTTCCTCACACATTTCACATTACCTCTGGGGGATCACTTTTTCCACACATGTAGCACATTCTCGGTTAGTCTATAGCATTCATGACAACTTCTGTTTGAAGCTATATACAGTAATTTTGTCATCCTTAAAGACAAATCAGTTTCTCAAACTCTATTCCTAAGTTTAAATGTCTTTAACTACCTATATGCATCATGGCACTTTTTATTTTATTTATGTCACTTGGAATTGCTCTGTCATTCCTAAGCATACGGCTAACTTCCCTTCTCTTGTTCTTCATGATACATTATGCAGAAATATAGAAAGATATTTTTCATGGATTTTCATATGTTTCATTCATGGGTATTACTTTGACTAATTGGACTTAAGTATTGTGAGTAATTTTATGAGCGAGGAAACCAACCTGCCTTCAAAGGAGTTTCAGAAATGAAGCAGCTCCTATTTTTGAAGTATTTTCATCTTAAACCTTGCTAATGAAGTATACTTTCAGAGGTCAAGCATGCCTTAAAAACAATTTTAGGAGATGCATGAAAAAGCAGCATAACGGATTTTCCCACATGTTTTCTAAGGTGAGATGATCCATTAATTTCTGTGGTTCTCATGTCTTATGTCCATTACTGCATAATCACATTCCAAGCTATTTCCGTTTACTGACTTGAAGAGAATACAATGAGTTTTCATTTTCAAAGACAGTATGAGATAAACATTTGCAACGTGCTTCCTCACGTGTAGGATTAGGTATTGATCTGCCTTTTAATGTGACCTGAGCCCTGTGCTGTTCTATTTTCAGAGTACATCATGCACATGTTTGCTTTAATAATGCACATCAGATTATATCCTTAATATATTTCAATTTTGTAACCCAAAGAACATCCACATTTTAACATTTAGTTTAACCAACTTCATTGAGATGTGTGCTGCTTTGGGATACTCATGGGTTTATTTTAAATGGAATAGAGGATACACCAACACCGAGAATGCATAATTGTTTCTTAGTTTAATACCAGGCTAAAGTATACTTTATTTCTACCTAGCAGGCAATTACTGCATTTTCAAACAAATGTATTCCAGATCAGGCTCAGAATGATTATTTTGGAAAGTCTTTGCCAAACATTAACAATAGCAAGCTGAGAATTCTTAATAACTATGCAATGAACACACACATATATATATATATATATATATATATATATATATATATATATATATATATATATATATATATATTATACAGACACACACACACAGACACAAGCGCACACACACACACAGACACACACACACACACATATGTGTGTGTGCACACATGCACATGCATGCAAGCACACACACACACACACACACACACACACACACACACACACACACACACACACACACACACACACACAAACTGTGTGTTAGCACAGTTCTTTTAAAGTGTTACAGCAATCGTCTTCTCACTTTGTTTCCCATTTTCTTCGTGTAGTTGTGGCATCACTTCAATGGTCACTATCTCTTTTGATTCAACGTCACTCACCTTATCTTTGATATTCTTGCTTGGCTGTCACAGGTCTTTTCTCACATAATCCATCCATCGCTTTAATTTATGCCCTAATTTCCTTTTGTCTTATTCCTGTCTCTCTCTAATCTTCTGCTTTCCTGCACATGGGCCTAAACCACTACAATCTGTGATCTTTAACCTTCGCTGCAATTTGATCTACTTTGGATTCTGCTCTGATGTTCTCATTTCTTCATCTGTCCCACAGTGTGCATCCTACCACCCAGCTCAGGCACTTCATTTCCATCACCTCTAGCTTCTTCAACTGCTCTGCCTTCACTGCCAAGGCTTCTGTACCGTGCAGTAGTACTGGCTGATTTACTGTTTTGTACCGTGCTTTTCAGCTGCTTTCATATTCGTTTGTCACACACTACCCCTGACCATCCCTGCCACTTGGCTACAGTCTCTGATTCTAGCTCTGAGCTCTTCATTCAGACTTACATTCTTCTCAACCATCCCTCAAACATACTTTGAAGCTGTTAACCTGTTACACTATTTTCCCTTCTATCTCAAGTTCAGCTTCTTCTGATTTCTCTCATTGGCTGTCATGACAACTGTCTTACCTGTACTCAGTTTCATCCTGTGCTCCTTCTGTTTTGCATTCCTTTCCTTATCATTTGCTGAGTTGTTGTTCAGAGTGTGCTTCTATTGTCTCATTGTCTTGTACATAAGCTTTGCTGATTTGTCCCCTCCAGTCAGTCCTAATGTAGTCCATCACCAGTATGAAAGACAGTGGGCTCAGACCTGATCCCTGATGCATACTCACTCCCGCTGAGAACTTCTCTGTGAGTCTGAACATTGTTCATACTTTTGTAATTCAGTCCTTGTATGTAGTCTGCACTAATTCTACCAATATTTCTCTGGACTTTGAACTACCTTAGGACTGCCCAAACAGTTTGCTTGGGACTCTTTCCTTATCCCTAGCTTCTTCTCAACTATCTGCCTCACTGCAAACATTGGTTCAGTTCTGCTGCATCCTGATCTGAACTAAACACATATCTCCCATTTTACTTTTTTTCTACTCTGCATTCTCATATATCAGTCACCCTCTCCAGCACATGTATACAGAGTGACAGGAGTTTGATACCTCTATCATGCCCACAGTTGTGAATGTTACCCATAGCCACCCCCCCTTTGTTCTTGTACTCTGGAACTAGAATACTTCTTGTCTAGTCATCTGAGATACTCTTTTTTTCTCCTTACTGCTATGAGTACCCCATGGAACCATTTCTCCTCTAACTTATCCTACTAAATTACAGCAAGTGCAATAAAAATTCATGGTCTCATATTCATAAAAAATCTTAGAGGTTTCTTTATGTGAGTGTCAATTCATTTTACTCAAGCTTTACATATGGTTAACTGTAATATACAGAATCTTTTTATGGCTACACAAGAAACAAAAAATTATTGGGGGGATTATACATAGGGACATCTACAGTATATCTATATCTATCTATAAATATAAATATATGCATATACCTTAACAATCCTACTGGTGTCCCTCAAGGCTCCATATTAGAACCCCTCCTATTCAGTATCCCTGTTAATAGTCTTCAGTTATCTTTCATTCAATGCTCACTAATACAAAATGCTGATGATTCTACCATCATCCGCTTTGCTAATTCTGTATCTGATCTTCATCATATCACTCAAGTGGCCTTTACCCCCATCAAGAGCTACCTCAGTATCAATCACCTGTCACTCAATCCAAATAAAACTAAGCTACTTCTATTTGCCCCCCCCAAAAAAAAAAAAACCCATAGACAAGGCCCACTTTGCCATATTCTCCCAAAGCAAAACAATAATAGAAGTTGTTACTCACACTAAACTGCTGGGAGTAGTCATTAATAAACATCTGAAATCTGACAAGCAAATGCAGAATAACAGTAACAAAATACACAAAAAGTTAGGCATTCTTTACAGGCACAGACGCTTTCTTAGCCCCTCCACTAAACATACACTTGCAACCACATTTCTGCTTCCTTCTCTCCTTTATGGTGTCCCATTACTTATTAACCTGCAATCCTCCCTAAAAAGTAAGCTTGAAATGTGTTATAACAAAGTCGCCAAATTTGTTACAAATGCTAAACACTCCACCCATCACTGTACAGCTTTATACATCCTGAAGTGGCTCAAACTCCCACAGTATCTTTCCTACCTGTAACAAACAACAGCACATAAATTAATTTACAAACCCTTAGTTTGTCCTGCCCTCACCTCACTATTCAGCAACTATCTACCAAAAAGATCCCTCATATCTGAAATTCAACACCTATTACATGTGCACAAGCCTAACCTTCCTGTTGGTCAGCTTCTCTATTCCTGTTCTATGGCCAAAGCCTGGAATGTCCTACCATTAGCAATTAGATATAATCTAAAGATGGCACCCCTCAAAAGTTCTTTACAAGACTGCCTCTCCTCTGTCTGGATCAGCTCTTGCGCCAATTCCCCACATTTTAAAAACTTGACCAACCCTTCATTTTGACTATACTGTTACTTCTATTTCTCTCTTACTGTATATTCTTCTTACCTATTTTCAAGGACCACTAACTATACTATGTCTACAGTAACCTACTACTCATATTGCATAAGTGTCTTACAATGCTAGCCTTTTTCATATGACTTGTATTACACAGTTCTTCTAATTGCAACTATTGCAAAATCCTGTTTTTACCTACTTCACATGTTTAATGGAAGTGTACAAATGTTAATCTCTGTGTTTCTGTATATATTCTTGTGGAGCTTTTCTCCCCAGGCCTCCACTGAAAATAGGCTTATGCTGGCCCAGTGGACTATCCTGGTAAACAAATGCCAATAAATAAATAAATAAATAAATAAATAAATAAATAAATAAAGTTTACAAAATCCTGATGGCAGTTTCAGGGGATAAACTAGCAGAGATAATTCTCCATCTGATATATATATATATATATATATATATATATATATATATATATATATATATATAAAGATCAATATACTTTTTCAAAGGTAGATAGACATTTGATTATGCATTATAAACTTCAGTGTGCTTATGCTAGAAGTAAAAAGAAAGAAGGACTCTTTACTGTTGGTAAGTCTGAAATCTGAAAAAGACTTTTGACAGGGTGAGATAGGAATATGTTTGATTCTGCAATGAAATTTCCCAAATATTTTATCAAACTGATAAAAATATCTACAATGGAGCCCATGGCTGTGTACAAATAAATGCTGAATTTTCTCCAACAAATGCAGAATTATCTCTAACATTTAATGTAATAGGTTGTTTATGCTCCCCACTTTTACTTGCGCTATCATGTAGCCGTTGACCCTAAGGCTGAGGCATTCAGAATTAGTATGCTTCAGGGTGGGAGTGTAAGAGGTAAAACTGGAATTGTATGCTGAGGACTTGTTGGTATCCTCTTTGGGTTCTGAGCAACAATTAGAAACATTATTTTACATTTTACAGGAATTTTGAAATATTTAGGCTATAAATTCAACTTAAAAAAAATCCATAAAGTTTAATTAGCTATCCAAGAGGTTGAGATGAAAATACACTAAAATTTAGCTGTGCAGGAACCTAAAATATTTAATCATAATTTTTGTTCCGTGGTGGGTTATTCCAAGATGGTGGACATCCTATAAACACCCTCTCCAAGAGGCTCCTATTCAAAAAATCAAAATCAGTCTTTTAATCACCTATCTACATCGGAAAACAGAAAACCTCAATTGATAAATGCATTCTAATAGGATTCTGACTTAAAGAAGTAACTACAGATATATACTGAAAGAAGATCTATACTCCTAATCCTTATTGCATCCAGGGAAGCATCCAACACATGTAAAAGACAGGCCTGAACAGGCACAACACAAGTTTAAATTCAAAACGGTTCATTACTGCTGTGAAGATATGTCAAAGGAAGCAAAGAACATGGAAACACAGACTGGCAAGACCAAACTTTCTGCAATAGCCTCCCCAGAAAAGGAGACCATTCCCAAAAGACAAAAAGTTAATAAGCAGATGGATGTAAGCAAATCCAATGTTAAACTGAGATCGGAAGCTACCTTTCACATGGATGACCTTAAAGAAGCACTAATACCACTTCAGAAGGCTATACAAAGCTTTTCTGAACAGCTATCCAGCTTCAGAAAGAAAACAAACCAGGTTATGAAATGAATGGATAATGTGGAAGAGACTGCCAAAAACAACGAATTACAGATTGCTTTGCTCAAGGAAGAACTAAGTGCCAAAAATTCTACAATCCAGGACATTCAACAGAAAATGGTTAACCTGGAGGCAAGAAGCCAATGAAATAACATATTAGCATTTTATATAGGTATGACCACCAGACAGCTTAGCAGATGTATTAAGAAATACTGTTACATCATTAAAACCAAAGATAGCAATAATGCTTTATATAGGCACACTTTGGAGTGTACTGTGTTTAAAAAGTTTTCCTTTGCTATTTTAGAGTATATTAGCAAAGATCTGTGAGGGGGGAATATTAAAAATAGGGTTGAAAGAAGGGAAACCTTATGGCAACTAAGACTGGGTGCTGCCAGTCCACCAGGACTGAATGAAAGTATAAATATCAAGTGTTTTTTAGAAGAAAGGAAGTTAACATTATAACAAGGTCTTGTTAAATCTTGCTAAATTTTATTAATTGAATGATTAGTGTTTTTTAATTGATTTAAGTGTATTTAAACAGTTTTGATTTTACTGTGTATTCATTCTGAAGAAGTTTTTATGAAAGCGGTGATTAAACTTTTCTACTCTATTGGAGTTTGAGTTGTTCCTCTGTTAGCACAGTGTGTTTTTGGTTCTTGGTTATAATGAAGAAAGGTTCACCACAGACTCACCTAAAGAAGCCAAAGCAACATTTCTGAAATGCTTCGGCAAAGCCCCTGAGATTTAATCCCTTGTGCAGACAAGTTATGTGCTTTTATTTTCTTCTTGCTAGTGACCGCTAGCTGAAATGGCCCAGATGCTCGAAGTAACAATCAAATAGCTTATCTCAGTTTAGCAGGGTGTAAATATATAACTTTATATTTTTTCAAATATTTTTATCCGGAAGTGTTCACTAACAGGAAGTCACCCTCAGGGAACCACAGGTATCATCTGTTGTTGTGAGGCAGGCGCATCCCTAGGTGGCAATTTCCTGTGAGACGAGGAACACACAAAAATAGTCGGGACTGTCAGATACAGCATATGCCTCACCCATAAACTCAAAATACAGAACTAAGGTAAAGATTTAAAAGGAATGACTTATCGACAAGCACTTAGTGCAAATCCTGTAACATGGGGTTAAAGACATGAGTGGGAAAACCTAATTAATGCACAAGATAGTTTTAAGCATTTCAGTGCTTCTAACCTTCAACTTGTATATTTTAATCAGTCGTATATTTGTCGGATGTGATGCCTCTTATCTTTTATTGGGCTAAGGTCTTAATGTAACCCTATCTAACAAGTTTGTAGTAATGTTGATATATATTATAAGATGTTATAAGTTGACACAAACAATATATTTCCTAGCAACCTGTTTTTATCATTTCAAAGTTAAATCTAGATAAAATGCCTATTGTTTCTTATAGATATAGTGATATGTACGTTAAATGGTATCTCTCCTTTCTTTTCTCATAATGCTCATCTTAAATTATTGCATTTCTTGTGGCATATTGAACCTTGGATTGCAGCAATGTTGTGGTTGTTACCAAAGGGTTATGATATTATATACTTAGCAAACAGTATGGTGGTTATACTGTACCCTACTTTTTACTTTAATTCAAATAGGAGAAGACTGGATTTTTGTAATAAGGGTAAGGGATGACATATCTAGGAGTTATATTATTCTTGTATATATGTTTAAGAGATTTTAAATTGTTAGTAGAAGTTGTTATAATGCTTTATTTAGGTTGCATAGTATCTCATGTTGAAAGGAAATTACCAGCTTATGTGTTTGTAACCTTATTCTACTACAGTCTTTCAAACGAGGGGTGCGGGTAAATAGGCACAGGTTTGGTGTTAAAAGAGTATGCTGCTACTGCTGTGAACACACATTTTTATATATCTATATTTTCAGCTTTAACAGTCATATTACTTATTCAATTTCTCAAGAGCCTTGTAATTCATGAATATCAATATTTTGCGAATGGAACTATATGTCTCGCAGATTAAGCCTTTAAGATGTCGATTATAGATTGCTGGAATGTGAGGAGGTTGTAAGACAAAAATAAGAAGAATCTGTTATTGCATCTAATATACAAGTCAGATGCACACATGCTTTCTACAAGAAACACACATGCTTAGAGAAATGTACTTTAAATAAAAAATGGATCAAAGGAATAATTGCAGCTGACGATAACTCGAAATCTAAAGGTAACGCTATTGTTATTAAAAAGTCCTTTCAACAAACAATTATAGAGCAATCTTCAGATGAAAGGGCTAGGTGGTGTTACTTTATAGCCACTAATCCATTCAACAATAAACAAACACTATTTCTGAATGTTTATGGTCTTTGCCAGAAGCAGCAAGATTTCATCACAGAAATCCACAACATCCTAAATAAATTCCCTGAACATGAGATAATAGTAGGGGGAGACTGGAATGTGGTTATAGATCCAGGGATAGACCGTACTAGTAACCCTCTTTCACAAAATTTGCAAGCATCAACTGCTCTCGGTGAACTTATGACTAACCTATGCTTAATAGACCCTATTTCATTCGGGGAAGGACAGGAAAAGAGGGGTCTATATACGTATTATTCTAAATGTCATAATACATGTTCAAGGATAGATTACTTTCTTATTTCAGAGTCTCTGGCAGAGTGGGATATTAAGTATTATGCGGAACCAAAACACTTTTCAGATCCCTCAAAAATGTCTTTGAAAATAAACTAACAAAAAGGGTTAAAAATAGCAGTTGTTCTCTAAACAATAATCTATCATTTAAACCCGAGGTAATCAGTGAAATATCAGACATCTTAATACAACTAGACAAAGTCACAGAGAGTACAAATATCCCATACGATATTCAATGGTCTGCATGTAAAGCGCAGATGGAGGGGGGGGTCTTCATTCAAAAGGCTACATATTTTAAAAAAATAAAAGAAAATAAACTAGTCAAGGATTTAGTAGACTTAGAAAAAGAACTTCAAAATAATTCAAACCCTGATGTTGAAAATTTAATAAGCAATACCCAAAAACAACTATATGAGTTACATAAACACAACTACTCCATGTATGAACTAAGATGTATGGCTAAATATTCATAATGGGCACAATTTCCATCCAAAGTGCTGGCCAGTATCATTGCAAACATACAAGAAACATCCAGAATCTCACTACTTCATTATCAAGGTAAGGTTTCCAGGACAGACACACAAATACTAGAATTATTTCATCAAATTTATTCTGAATTATATGGCCTAAATAACCAACAGTCCTCTCAAGAGGAGATTACAAACTTTCTTAACAAAATAACATTCCCAAAAGTAAAAAAAAGAGTCGTATAGAACTTTTAGAGGCTCCACTTGAGCAACAAGAAATAATTGATGCCATTGGTAGACTGAAAAGGGGAAAAGCTCCTGGTTTAGACGGATATACTTCAGAATTCTATAAAACATTTAATCAGATTCTATCATCAGGTTTGCTGACAATATATAATTACATTAAAGTACATGGAATATCTGACTATCATTTAAATAATTCAAAAAACATCTTTAAACATAAAAGTGGCTTGGAAAGATCTAACCTGCATAATTACAGGCCTATATCCTTAATTAATGTGGATATTAAAATTCTATCATCAATCTTAGCTGAGAGATTATAAAAAGTTATGCCTTTTATAATTACTCCGGAACAAACTGGATTCATACTAAATAGACAGACTTGGGATAATACATTAACACAGAATGTCATGTTACATCTCACTAGAAATGATAAGAACCTGAGATATGGATTAATACTTGATCCTTGTAAAGCTTTCGACAGAGTAAGCTGTTGGTTCTTATTTACGACCATGTCACAGTTCAATATACCTAGAGACTTCATCAATGTTGTTGAAACCTTATATAATAAAACATACACCTATCACTACATCAATAAGAAGTTATCTAAACCTATCAGAATACTGAATGGAA